>NC_054491.1:23322732-23645781 GCF_017639515.1 Carcharodon carcharias
CAACACCGGCCCAAAAGCACTGACCAACACTGGCCCACACAAACTGACCAACACCAGCCCATACACACTGATCAACACTGGCCCACACACACTGACCAACACCAGCCAACAAACATGACCATCACTGGTCCAGACAAAGACTGACCATCACCAGGCAACACACACTGACCAACACCGGCTGTCACACACTAACCAATACCCTCACATACACTAACCAACACCCCCACACTCACTGACCAACACACCCACATTCACTAACCAACACTTCCACATACGCTGACCAACACCGGCCCACACACACTGACCAACACCAGCCCACATACACTGACCAACACTGGCTCACATACACTGACCAACACCGGCCCATATGCACTGACCAACACTGCCCCTAACATACTGACCAAATCTAGCCCACCCACACTGACCAGCACTGGCCCAAACACACTGATCAACACCTGCCCACACACACTGACCAACAATAGCCCACACACACTGACCAACACCGAGCCACATACACTGACCAGTACCAACCCAAACACACTGACCAGCACAGGCCCATACACACTGACCAACACCAGCTCACACACACTGACCAACAGCAGCCCAAACAGATTGTCCAAACAAGCCCACACAAACTGACCAATACCGGCCCTCACACACTGACCAACAGGCCCACACACACTGACCCACACCGGCTCACACACACTAACCAACACCAGCCCATACACACTGACCGACACTGGCCAACAAACACTGACCAACACCAGCCCACATACACTGACCAAAAGTGGCCCACAAGCACTGACCAACACTGGCCCACATACACTGACCAACACCGGCCCACACACACTGACCAACACCGGCCTGCACACACTGACCAACATTGGCCCACACATACTAACCAACACCGGCCCACACACACTGAACAACACCAGCCCACACACACTGACCAACACTGGCCCACACACACTGATCAACAACTGCCCACATACACTGACCAACATTGGCTCACATACACTGACCAACACCGGCCCATATGCACTGACCAATACTGCCCCTAACACACTGACCAACTCCAGCCCACCCACACTGACCAGCACTGGCCCAAACACACTGATCAACACCTGCCCACACACACTGACCAACAGTGGCCCACACACACTGACCAATACCAGCCCACACATACTGAACAACACCGAGCCACATACACTTACCAGTACCAACCCAAACACACTGACCAACACCAGCACAGACAGACTGACCAACACCAGCTCACACACACTGACCAACAGCAGCCCAAACAGATTGTCCAAACAAGCCCACACAAACTGACCAATACCGGCCCTCACACACTGACCCACACCAGACCCACACACAGTGACCAACACCGGTCCTCACACACTGACCAACACTGGTCCACACACATTGGCCAACACCAGCCAACACACGCTGGTCAACAGCGACCCAGGCACACTGACCAATGCTGACTTACACACACTGACCAACACTAGCCCACGCATACTGACCAACAGCAGCCCATGCATACCGACCAAAAGCAGCTTACACACACTTACCAACACCAGCCCCGGCACACTGACCCACGCACATTCAGCAACACCGGCCCATTCACACTACCCAACGCTGACCCATGCATACTGGCCAACACCAGCCCACACAAACAGATCAACACCAGCCCACACACACACTGACCAACACCGGCCCACACACACTGACTAACACCGGCTCACACAGGCTGACCAACACCGGCCCACACATACTGACCAACACCGGCCCACACACACACTGACCAACACCGGTCCACACACACTGACCAACAATGGTCCACACACACTGACCAACACTGGCCCACACACACTGATCAACACCTGCCCACACACACTGACCAACAATGGCCCACACACACTGACCAATACCAGCCCACACACACTGACCAATACTGTCCCACAAACACTGACCAGCACTGGCCCACAAACACCAACACCGGCCCATATACACTGACCAACATTGGCACACATACACTGACCAACACCGGCCCACACACACTGACCAACACTGGCCCACACACACTGACCAACACCAGCCCACACATGCTGACCAACACTGGCCCACAAACACACTGACCAATACCAGCCCACACATACTGACCAACACCGGCTGCAACACACTAACCAATACCCCCACATACACTGACCAACACCCCAAACACACTGAGCAACACTGGCCCACACACACCAGCCAACACCTCCACACACGCTGACCAACACTGGCCCACACACACTGACCAATACTGGCCCACATACACTGACCAACACCGGCCCACACACACTGATCAACACCGGCCCACACACACTGACCAACACTGACCCACATACACTGACCAACACTGGCTCACATACACTGACCAACGCTGGCCCACACACATTGACCAACACCAGCCCACATACACTGACCAACACTGGCTCACATACACTGACCAACACCGGCCCACACACACTGACCAATACCAGCCCGCCCACACTGACCAGCACTGGCCCAAACACACTGATCAACACCTGCCCCCACACACTGACCAACAATAGCCCACACACACTGACCAACACCAGCTCTCACACACTGACCAACAGCAGCCCAAACAGATTGTCCAAACAAGCCCACACAGACTGACCAACACCAGCTCTCACACACTGACCAACAGCAGCCCAAACAGATTGTCCAAACAAGCCCACACAGACTGACCAATACCAGCCCTCACACACTGACCCATACCGGCTCACACATACTGACCAACACCAGACCCACACACAGTGACCAACACCGGTCCTCACACACTGACCAACACTGGTCCACACACATTGGCCAACACCAGCCAACACACGCTGGTCAACAGCGACCCAGGCACACTGACCAATGCTGACTTACACACACTGACCAACACTAGACCACGCATACTGACCAACATCAGCCCATGCATACCGACCAAATGCAGCTTACACACACTTACCAACACCAGCCCCGACACACTGACCCACACTGACGCACACACATTCAGCAACACCGGCCCATTCACACTACCCAACGCTGACCCATGCATACTGGCCAACACCAGCCCACACAAACAGATCAACACCGGCCCACACACACTGACCAACACCGGTCCACACACACTGACCAACAGTGGCCCGTATGCACTGACCAACAGTGGCCCACACACACTGACCAATACTGGCCCACACACACTGACCAACACTGTCCCTAACACACTGACCAACACCAGCCCACCCATGCTGACCAGCACTGGCCCACACGCACTGATCAACACCTGCCCACACACACTGACCAATACCAGCCCATATACGCTGACCAACACTGGCACACATACACTGATCAACACCGGCCCACACACACTGACCAACACTGGCCCACACACACTGACCAACACCAGCCCACACATGCTGACCAACATTGGCCCACACACACTGATCAACAACTGCTCACATACACTGACCAACACTGGCTCACATACACTGACCAACACTGGCTCACATACACTGACCAACACCGGCCCATATGCACTGACCAATACTGCCCCTAACACACTGACCAACTCCAGCCAACCCACACTGACCAGCACTGGCCCAAACACACTGATCAACACCTGCTCACACACACTGACCAACAATGGCCCACACACACTGACCAATACCAGTCCACACATACTGAACAACACCGAGCCACATACACTTACCAGTACCAACCCAAACACACTGACCAGCACAGGTCCATACACACTGACCAACACCAGCTCACACACACTGACCAACAGCAGCCCCAACAGATTGTCCAAACAAGCCCACACAAACTGACCAATACCGGCCCTCACACACTGACCCACACCAGCTCACACACACTGACCCACACCGGACCCACACACAGTGACCAACACCGGTCCTCACACACTGACCAACACTGGTCCACACACATTGGCCAACACCAGCCAACACACGCTGGTCAACAGCGACCCAGGCACACTGACCAGTGCTGACTTACACACACTGACCAACACTAGCCCACGCATACTGACCAACATCAGCCCATGCATACCGACCAAAAGCAGCTTACACACACTTACCAACACCAGCCCCGACACACTGACCCACACTGACGCACGCACATTCAGCAACACCGGCCCATTCACACTACACAACGCTGACCCATGCATACTGGCCAACACCAGCCCACACAAACAGATCAACACCGGCCCACACACACTGACCAACACCGGCCCACACATACTGACCAACACCAGCTCACACAGGCTGACCAACACCGGCCCACATACACTGACCAACACTGGCCCACACACACACTGACCAACACTGCCCCTAACATACTGACCAACACCAGCCCACCCATGCTGACCTGCACTGGCCCACACACACACCGATCAACACCTGCCCACACACACTGACCAACAATGGCCCACACACACTGACCAATACCAGCCCACACACACTGACCAACACTGTCCCACAAACACCGACCAGCACTGGCCCACAAACACCAACACCGGCCCATATACACTGACCAACATTGGCACACATACACTGACCAACACCGGCCCACACACACTGACCAACACTGGCCCACACACACTGACCAACACCAGCCCACACATGCTGACCAACACTGGCCCACAAACACACTGACCAATACCAGCCCACACATACTGACCAACACCGGCTGCAACACACTAACCAATACCCCCACATACACTGACCAACACCCCAAACATACTGAGCAACACTGGCCCACACACACTGACCAAAACCGGCCCACACACACTGACCAAAACCGGCCCACACACACTGACCAACACTGGCCTACACACACTGACCAACACCGGCCTAAACACACTGACCACCACCAGCCCATATACACTGACCAACACTGGCCCACACACACTGACCAACAATGGCCCACATACACTGATCAACACTGGCCCTAACACACTGACCAACAACAGCCCACCCACGCTGACCAACACTGGCCCACACACACTGATCAACAGCTGCCCACAACACTGACCAACAATGGTCCACACACACTGATCAAAAGCAGACCACACACATTTTTAACAGCACCGAGCCACACACGCTGACCAGTACCGACCCACACACAATGACCAGCTCAGGCCCATACACACTGACCAACACCTCCACATAGGCTGACCAACACTGGCCCACACACACTGACCAACACCAGCCCTAACACACTGACCAACACCAGCCCACCCATGCTGACCAACACTGGCCCACACACACTGATCAACACCTGCCCACACACACTGACCAACAATGGCCCACACACACTGACCAATACCAGCCCACACATACTGAACAACACCGAGCCAGACACACTGACCAGTACCGGCCCACACACACTGACCAGCACAGGCCCATACACACTGACCAACACCAGGACAGACGCACTGACCAACACCAGCTCACACACACTGACCAACAGCAGCCCAAACAGATTGTCCAAATAAGCCCACACAAACTGACCAACACCGGCCCTCACACACTGACCAACACCGGCCCTCACACACTGACCAACACTGGCCCACACAATCTGACCAACACTGGCCCACATACACTGACCAACACTGGCCCACGCACACACTGACCAACACCAGCCCACACACACTGATCAACACCAGCCCACACAAACTGACCAAGACCAGCCCACATACACTGAACAACTCTGGCCCACACACCCTGACCAACAATGGCCCACATACACTGATCAACACTGGCCCTAACACACTGATCAACAGCTGCCCACACACACTGACCAACAATGGTCCACACACACTGACCAAAAGCAGACCACACACATTTTGAACAACACCGAGCCACACATGCTGACCAGTACCGACCCACACACAATGACCAGCACAGGCCCATACACACTGACCAACACCTCCACATACGCTGACCAACACTGGCCCACACACACTGACCAACACCGGCCCTAACACACTGACCAACACCAGCCCACCCATGCTGACCAACACTGGCCCACACACACTGATCAACACCTGCCCACACACACTGACCAACACTGGCCCACATACACTGACCAACATTGGCCCACACACACTGACCAAAACCAGTTCACACACACTGACCAACACTGGCCCACACATACTGACCAACACCTGCCCATACACACTGGCCAACACTGGCCCACATACACTGACCAACACTGGCCCACACACACTGACCAACACCGGCCCACACACGCTGACCAACACCAGCCCACACACACTGATCAACACCGGCCAACAAACTTGACCAACACCGGTCCAGACAAAGACTGACCATCACCAGGCAACACACACTGACCAACACCGGCTGCAACACACTAACCAATACCCCCACATAAACTAACCAACACCCCAAACACACTGAGCAACACCGGCCCACACACACCAGCCAACACCTCCACACACGCTGACCAACACTGGCCCACACACACTGACCAATACTGGCCCACCTACACTGAGCAACACTGGCCCACACACACTGACCAAAACCGGCCCACACACACTGACCAACACTGGCCTACACACACTGACCAACACCTGCCAACACACACTTACCAATACCAGCCCAGACACACTGACCAGTACCATCCCACACACACTGACCAACACCGGCCCACACACACTGACCAACACCAGCTCACTTACACTGAACAACACCGGCTAATACACACTGACCAACAGTGGCCCACACACACTGACCAACATTGGCCCACGTACACTGACCAACATTGGTCCACACACACTGACCAAAATCGGCCCACACACACTGACCAACATTGGCCCACACACACTCACCAACACCTGCCCACTCACACTGACCAACACCTGCCCACACACACTGACCAACATTGGACCACATACACTGACCAACATTGGCCCACACACACTGACCAAAACCGGCCCACACACACTGACCAACACTGGCCCACACACACTGACCAACACCAGCCCACACATGCTGACCAATACTGGCCCACAAACACACTGACCAATACCAGCCCACACATACTGACCAGTACCGCCACACACACACTGACCAATACACACCCACACACAGTGACCAACACCCGCCCACACAAACTGATCAACACCGGCCCACACACACTGACCAACACCAGACACTACACACTGACTAACACCCGCCAACACACACTTACCAATACCAGCCCAGACACACTGACCAGTAGCGTCCCGCATACACTGACCAACACAGGCCCAGGCAGACTTACTAACACCTGCCCACACACACTGACCAACACTGGCCAACACACACTGACAAGCACTGGCCCACACACACTGACCAACACCGGCCCACAAACACACTGACCAACACCAGCCCACACATATTGATCAACACCGGCCCACACACACTGACCAAGACCAGCCCACATACACTGACCAACACTGGCCCACACACACTGACCAACAATGGCCCATATACACTGATCAACACTGGCCCTAACACACTGACCAACAATAGCCCCCCCACGCTGACCAACACTGGCCCACACACACTGATCAACAGCTGCCCACAACACTGACCAACAATGGTCCATACACACTGACCAAAAGCAGACCACACACATTTTTAACAGCACCGAGCCACACACGCTGACCAGTACCGACCCACACACAATGACCAGCTCAGGCCCATACACACTGACCAACACCTCCACATAGGCTGACCAACACTGGCCCACACACACTGACCAACACTGGCCCTAACACACTGACCAACACCAGCCCACCCATGCTGACCAACACTGGCCCACACACACTGATCAACACCTGCCCACACACACTGACCAACAATGGCCCACACACACTGACCAATACCAGCCCACACATACTGAACAACACCGAGCCAGACACACTGACCAGTTCCGGCCCACACACACTGACCAGCACAGGCCCATACACACTGACCAACACCAGCACAGACAGACTGACCAACACCAGCTCACACACACTGACCAACAGCAGCCCAAACAGATTGTCCAAATAAGCCCACACAAACTGACCAACAGCGGCCCTCACACACTGACCAACACCGGCCCTCACACACTGACCAACACTGGCCCACACACTCTGACCAACACTGGCCCACATACACTGACCAACACTGGCCTACACACACTGACCAACACCGGCCCACACATAGTGACCAACACTGGCCCACATACACTAACCAACAATGACCCACACACACTCACCAAAACTGGCCCACATACACTGACCAACACCGGCCCACACACGCTGACCAACACCAGCCCACACACACTGATCAACACTGGCCAACAAACATGACCAACACCGGTCCAGACAAAGACTGACCATCACCAGGCAACACACACTGACCAACACCGGCTGCAACACACTAACCAATACCCCCACACACACTAACCAACACCCCCAAATACACTGAGCAACACCGGCCCACACACACTAGCCAACACCTCCACACACACTGACCAACACCAGCTCACTTACACTGAACAACACCGGCTAATACACACTGATCAATAGTGGCCCACACACACTGACCAACATTGGCCCACATACACTGACCAACATTGGCCCACACACACTGGCCAAAACCGGCCCACACACACTCACCAACACTGGCCCACACACACTGACCAAAACCTGCCCACACACATTGACCAACACCTGCCCACACACACTGACCAACAATGGCCCACATACACTGATCAACACTGGCCCTAACACACTGACCAACAACAGCCCACCCACGCTGACCAACACTGGCCCACACACACTGATCAACAGCTGCCCACACAAACTGACCAACAATGGTCCACACACACTGACCAATACCAGACCACACACATTTTGAACAACACCGAGCCACACACGCTGACCAGTTCTGACCCACACACAATGACCAGCACAGGCCCATACACACTGACCAACACCTCCACATACGCTGACCAACACTGGCCCACACACACTGACCAACACTGGCCCTAACACACTGACAACACCAGCCCACCCATACTGAACTACAACGAGCCAGACACACTGACCAGTACTGGCCCACACACACTGACCAGCACAGGCCCATACACACTGACCAACACCAGCACAGACACACTGACCAACACCAGCCCAAACACACTGACCAACACCAGCCCACACACAATGACCAACACCTGCCAACACACACTTACCAATACCAGCCCAGACACACTGACCAGTACCATCCCACACACACTGACCATCACCGGCCCACACACACTGACCAACACCAGCTCACTTACAATGAACAACACTGGCAAATACACAATGACCAACAGTGGCCCACACACACTGACCAACATTGGCCCACATACACTGACCAACAATGGCCCACACACACTGGCCAAAACCGGCCCATACACACTCACCAACACTGGCCCACACACACTGACCAACACCTGCCCACACACATTGACCAACACCTGCCCACATACACTGACCAACAATGGCCCACCTACACTGAGCAACACTGACCCACACACACTGACCAAAACCTGCCCACACACACTGACCAGCACTGACCCACACACACTGACCAACACCGGTGCAAACACACTGACCAACAGTGGCCCACACACACTTACCAATACCAGCCCAGACACACTGACCAGTAGCAACCCACACACACTGACCAACACCAGCCCACACACACTGACCAACGCCAGCTCACTTACACTGAACAACACCGGCTAATACACACTGACCAACAGTGGCCCACACACACTGACCAACATTGGCCCACACACACTGGCCAAAACCGGCCCACACACACTGACCAACACCTGCCCACACACATTGACCAACACGTGCCCACACACACTGACCAACACTGGCCCACATACACTGATCAACACTGGCCCTAACACACTGACCAACAACAGCCCACCCACACTGACCAACACTGGCCCACACACACTGATCAACAGCTGCCCACACAAACTGACCAGCAATGGTCCACACACACTGACCAATACCAGACCACACACATTTTGAACAACACCGAGCCCCACACGCTGACCAGTTCTGACCCACAGACAATGACCAGCACAGGCCCATACACACTGACCAACACCTCCACATACGCTGACCAACACTGGCCCACACACACTGACCAACACCGGCCCTAACACACTGACAACACCAGCCCACTCATACTGAACAACAACGAGCCAGACACACTGACCAGTACTGGCCCACACACACTGACCAGCACAGGCCCATACACACTGACCAACACCAGCACAGACACACTGACCAACACCAGCTCAGACACACTGACCAACAGCATCCCAAACAGATTGTCCAAATAAGCCCACACAAACTGACCAACACCGGCCCTCACACACTGACCAACACCGGCCCTCACACACTGACCAACACTGGCCCACACGCACTGACCAACACTGGCCCACACACACTGACCAACACTGGCCCACATACACTGACCAACACCGGCCCACACACACTGACCAACACCGGCCCACACACACTGACCAACACTGGCCCACATTCACTGACCAACACTGACCCACACCCACTCACCAAAACTGGCCCACATACACTGACCAACACCTGCCCACACAGCTGACCAACACCAGCCCACACACACTGATCAACACCGGCCAACAAACATGACCAACACCGGTCCAGACAAAGACTGACCATCACCAGGCAACACTCACTGACCAACACCATCTGCAACACACTAACCAATACCCCCACATACACTAACCAACACCCCCAAACACACTGACCAACACCGGCCCACACGCACTAGCCAACACCTCCACACACACTGACCAACACTGGCCCACACACACTGACCAATACTGGCCCACCTACACTGAGCAACACTGACCCACACACACTGACCAACACTGGCCTACACACACTGACCAACACCGACCCAAACACACTGACCAACACCAGCCCACACACAATGACCAACACCTGCCAACACACACTTACCAATACCAGCCCAGACACACTGACCAGTAGCAACCCACACACACTGACCAACACCAGCTCACTTACACTGAACAACACCGGCTAATACACACTAACCAACAGTGGCCCACACACACTGACCAACAGTAGCCCACACATACTGACCAACATTGGCCCACACACACTGGCCAAAACCGGCCCACACACACTCACCAACACTGGCCCACACACACTGACCAACACCTGCCCACACACATTGACCAACACCTGCCCACACACACTGACCAACACTGGCCCACATACACTGATCAACACTGGCCCTAACACACTGACCAACAACAGCCCACCCACACTGACCAACACTGGCCCACACACACTGATCAACAGCTGCCCACACAAACTGACCAACAATGGTCCACACACACTGACCAATACCAGACCACACACATTTTGAACAACACTGAGCCACACACGCTGACCAGTTCTGACCCACACACAATGACCAGCACAGGCCCATACACACTGACCAACACCTCCACATACACTGACCAACACCGGCCCTAACACACTGACAACACCAGCCCACCCATGCTGACCAACACTGGCCCACACACAATGATCAACACCTGCCCACACACACTGACCAACAATGGCCCACACACACTGACCAATACCAGCCCACACATACTGAGCAACAACGAGCCAGACACACTGACCAGTACTGGCCCACACCCACTGACCAGCAGAGGCCCATACACACTGACCAACACCAGCACAGACACACTGACCAACACCAGCTCACACACACTGACCAACAGCAGCCCAAACAGATTGTCCAAATCAGCCCACACAAACTGACCAACAGCGGCCCTCACACACTGACCAACACCGGCCCTCACACACTGACCAACACTGGCCAACACACACTAACCAACACTGGCCCACACACACTGACCAACACTGGCCCACGCACACACTGACCAACACCAGCCCACACACACTGACCAAGACCAGCCCACATACACTGACCAACACTGGCCCACACACACTGACCAACAATGGCCCACATACACTGATCAACACTGGCCCTAACACACTGACCAACAATAGCCCACCCACGCTGACCAACACTGGCCCACACACATTGATCAACAGCTGCCCACAACACTGACCAACAATGGTCCACACACACTGACCAAAAGCAGACCACACACATTTTTAACAGCACCGAGCCACACACGCTGACCAGTACGGACCCACACACAATGACCAGCTCAGGCCCATACACACTGACCAACACCTCCACATAGGCTGACCAACACTGGCCCACACACACTGATCAACACCTGCCCACACACACTGACAAACAATGGCCCACACACACTGACCAATACCAGCCCACACATACTGAACAAGACCGAGCCAGACACACTGACCAGTACTGGCCCATGCACACTGACCAGCACAGGCCCTTACACACTGACCAACACCAGCACAGACAGACTGACCAACACCAGCTCACACACACTGACCAACAGCAGCCCAAACAGATTGTCCAAATAAGCCCACACAAACTGACCAACAGCGGCCCTCACACACTGACCAACACCGGCCCTCACACACTGACCAACACTGGCCCACACACACTGACCAACACTGGCCCACATACACTGACCAACACTGGCCCACACACTGACCAACACCAGCCCACACACGCTGACCAACAATGGCCCACCTACACTGAGCAACACTGACCCACACACACTGACCAAAACCTGCCCACACACACTGACCAACACTGACCCACACACACTGACCAACACCGGTGCAAACACACTGACCAACAGTGGCCCACACACACTTACCAATACCAGCCCAGACACACTGACCAGTAGCAACCCACACACACTGACCAACACCAGCCCACACACACTGACCAACGCCAGCTCACTTACACTGAACAACACCGGCTAATACACACTGACCAACAGTGGCCCACACACACTCACCAACATTGGCCCACACACACTGGCCAAAACCGGCCCACACACACTCACCAACACTGGCCCACATACACTGATCAACACTGGCCCTAACACACTGACCAACAACAGCCCACCCACACTGACCAACACTGGCCCACACACACTGATCAACAGCTGCCCACACAAACTGACCAACAATGGTCCACACACACTGACCAGTACCAGACCACACACATTTTGAACAACACCGAGCCACACACGCTGACCAGTTCTGACCCACACACAATGACCAGCACAGGCCCATACACACTGACCAACACCTCCACATACACTGACCAACACCGGCCCTAACACACTGACAACACCAGCCCACCCATGCTGACCAACACTGGCCCACACACAATGATCAACACCTGCCCACACACACTGACCAACAATGGCCCACACACACTGACCAATACCAGCCCACACATACTGAGCAACAACGAGCCAGACACACTGACCAGTACTGGCCCACACCCACTGACCAGCAGAGGCCCATACACACTGACCAACACCAGCACAGACACACTGACCAACACCAGCTCACACACACTGACCAACAGCAGCCCAAACAGATTGTCCAAATCAGCCCACACAAACTGACCAACAGCGGCCCTCACACACTGACCAACACCGGCCCTCACACACTGACCAACACTGGCCAACACACACTAACCAACACTGGCCCACACACACTGACCAACACTGGCCCACGCACACACTGACCAACACCAGCCCACACACACTGACCAAGACCAGCCCACATACACTGACCAACACTGGCCCACACACACTGACCAACAATGGCCCACATACACTGATCAACACTGGCCCTAACACACTGACCAACAATAGCCCACCCACGCTGACCAACACTGGCCCACACACATTGATCAACAGCTGCCCACAACACTGACCAACAATGGTCCACACACACTGACCAAAAGCAGACCACACACATTTTTAACAGCACCGAGCCACACACGCTGACCAGTACGGACCCACACACAATGACCAGCTCAGGCCCATACACACTGACCAACACCTCCACATAGGCTGACCAACACTGGCCCACACACACTGATCAACACCTGCCCACACACACTGACAAACAATGGCCCACACACACTGACCAATACCAGCCCACACATACTGAACAAGACCGAGCCAGACACACTGACCAGTACTGGCCCATGCACACTGACCAGCACAGGCCCTTACACACTGACCAACACCAGCACAGACAGACTGACCAACACCAGCTCACACACACTGACCAACAGCAGCCCAAACAGATTGTCCAAATAAGCCCACACAAACTGACCAACAGCGGCCCTCACACACTGACCAACACCGGTCCTCACACACTGACCAACACTGGCCCACACACACTGACCAACACTGGCCCACATACACTGACCAACACTGGCCCACACACTGACCAACACCAGCCCACACACGCTGACCAACAATGGCCCACCTACACTGAGCAACACTGACCCACACACACTGACCAAAACCTGCCCACACACACTGACCAACACTGACCCACACACACTGACCAACACCGGTGCAAACACACTGACCAACAGTGGCCCACACACACTTACCAATACCAGCCCAGACACACTGACCAGTAGCAACCCACACACACTGACCAACACCAGCCTACACACACTGACCAACGCCAGCTCACTTACACTGAACAACACCGGCTAATACACACTGACCAACAGTGGCCCACACACACTGACCAACATTGGCCCACACACACTGGCCAAAACCGGCCCACACACACTCACCAACACTGGCCCACACACACTGACCAACACCTGCCCACACACATTGACCAACACGTGCCCACACACACTGACCAACACTGGCCCACATACACTGATCAACACTGGCCCTAACACACTGACCAACAACAGCCCACCCACACTGACCAACACTGGCCCACACACACTGATCAACAGCTGCCCACACAAACTGACCAGCAATGGTCCACACACACTGACCAATACCAGACCACACACATTTTGAACAACACTGAGCCACACACGCTGACCAGTTCTGACCCACACACAATGACCAGCACAGGCCCATACACACTGACCAACACCTCCACATACGCTGACCAACACTGGCCCACACACACTGACCAACACCGGCCCTAACACACTGACAACACCAGCCCACTCATACTGAACAACAACGAGCCAGACACACTGACCAGTACTGGCCCACACACACTGACCAGCACAGGCCCATACACACTGACCAACACCAGCACAGACACACTGACCAACACCAGCTCAGACACACTGACCAACAGCATCCCAAACAGATTGTCCAAATAAGCCCACACAAACTGACCAACACCGGTCCTCACACACTGACCAACACCGGCCCTCACACACTGACCAACACTGGCCCACACGCACTGACCAACACTGGCCCACACACACTGACCAACACTGGCCCACATACACTGACCAACACCGGCCCACACACACTGACCAACACCGGCCCACACACACTGACCAACACTGGCCCACATTCACTGACCAACACTGACCCACACCCACTCACCAAAACTGGCCCACATACACTGACCAACACCTGCCCACACAGCTGACCAACACCAGCCCACACACACTGATCAACACCGGCCAACAAACATGACCAACACCGGTCCAGACAAAGACTGACCATCACCAGGCAACACTCACTGACCAACACCATCTGCAACACACTAACCAATACCCCCACATACACTAACCAACACCCCCAAACACACTGACCAACACCGGCCCACACGCACTAGCCAACACCTCCACACACACTGACCAACACTGGCCCACACACACTGACCAATACTGGCCCACCTACACTGAGCAACACTGACCCACACACACTGACCAACACTGGCCTACACACACTGACCAACACCGACCCAAACACACTGACCAACACCAGCCCACACACAATGACCAACACCTGCCAACACACACTTACCAATACCAGCCCAGACACACTGACCAGTAGCAACCCACACACACTGACCAACACCAGCTCACTTACACTGAACAACACCGGCTAATACACACTAACCAACAGTGGCCCACACACACTGACCAACAGTAGCCCACACATACTGACCAACATTGGCCCACACACACTGGCCAAAACCGGCCCACACACACTCACCAACACTGGCCCACACACACTGACCAACACCTGCCCACACACATTGACCAACACCTGCCCACACACACTGACCAACACTGGCCCACATACACTGATCAACACTGGCCCTAACACACTGACCAACAACAGCCCACCCACACTGACCAACACTGGCCCACACACACTGATCAACAGCTGCCCACACAAACTGACCAACAATGGTCCACACACACTGACCAATACTAGACCACACACATTTTGAACAACACCGAGCCACACACGCTGACCAGTTCTGACCCACACACAATGACCAGCACAGGCCCATACACACTGACCAACACCTCCACATACACTGACCAACACCGGCCCTAACACACTGACAACACCAGCCCACCCATGCTGACCAACACTGGCCCACACACAATGATCAACACCTGCCCACACACACTGACCAACAATGGCCCACACACACTGACCAATACCAGCCCACACATACTGAGCAACAACGAGCCAGACACACTGACCAGTACTGGCCCACACCCACTGACCAGCACAGGCCCATACACACTGACCAACACCAGCACAGACACACTGACCAACACCAGCTCACACACACTGACCAACAGCAGCCCAAACAGATTGTCCAAATCAGCCCACACAAACTGACCAACAGCGGCCCTCACACACTGACCAACACCGGCCCACACACACTGGCCAAAACCGGCCCACACACACTCACCAACACTGGCCCACACACACTGACCAACACCTGCCCACACACATTGACCAACACCTGCCCACACACACTGACCAACACTGGCCCACATACACTGATCAACACTGGCCCTAACACACTGACCAACAACAGCCCACCCACACTGACCAACACTGGCCCACACACACTGATCAACAGCTGCCCACACAAACTGACCAACAATGGTCCACACACACTGACCAATACCAGACCACACACATTTTGAACAACACCGAGCCACACACGCTGACCAGTTCTGACCCACACACAATGACCAGCACAGGCCCATACACACTGACCAACACCTCCACATACACTGACCAACACCGGCCCTAACACACTGACAACACCAGCCCACCCATGCTGACCAACACTGGCCCACACACAATGATCAACACCTGCCCACACACACTGACCAACAATGGCCCACACACACTGACCAATACCAGCCCACACATACTGAGCAACAATGAGCCAGACACACTGACCAGTACTGGCCCACACCCACTGACCAGCAGAGGCCCATACACACTGACCAACACCAGCACAGACACACTGACCAACACCAGCTCACACACACTGACCAACAGCAGCCCAAACAGATTGTCCAAATCAGCCCACACAAACTGACCAACAGCGGCCCTCACACACTGACCAACACCGGCCCTCACACACTGACCAACACTGGCCAACACACACTAACCAACACTGGCCCACACACACTGACCAACACTGGCCCACGCACACACTGACCAACACCAGCCCACACACACTGACCAAGACCAGCCCACATACACTGACCAACACTGGCCCACACACACTGACCAACAATGGCCCACATACACTGATCAACACTGGCCCTAACACACTGACCAACAATAGCCCACCCACGCTGACCAACACTGGCCCACACACATTGATCAACAGCTGCCCACAACACTGACCAACAATGGTCCACACACACTGACCAAAAGCAGACCACACACATTTTTAACAGCACCGAGCCACACACGCTGACCAGTACGGACCCACACACAATGACCAGCTCAGGCCCATACACACTGACCAACACCTCCACATAGGCTGACCAACACTGGCCCACACACACTGATCAACACCTGCCCACACACACTGACAAACAATGGCCCACACACACTGACCAATACCAGCCCACACATACTGAACAAGACCGAGCCAGACACACTGACCAGTACTGGCCCACACACACTGACCAGCACAGGCCCTTACACACTGACCAACACCAGCACAGACAGACTGACCAACACCAGCTCACACACACTGACCAACAGCAGCCCAAACAGATTGTCCAAATAAGCCCACACAAACTGACCAACACCGGCCCTCACACACTGACCAACACCGGCCCTCACACACTGACCAACACTGGCCCACACACACTGACCAACACTGGCCCACATACACTGACCAACACTGGCCCACACACTGACCAACACCGGCCCACACATAGTGACCAACACTGGCCCACATACACTGACCAACAATGACCCACACACACTCACCAAAACTGGCCCACATACACTGACCAACACCGGCCCACACACGCTGACGAACACCAGCCCACACACACTGATCAACACCGGCCAACAAACATGACCAACACCGGTCCAGACAAAGACTGACCATCACCAGGCAACACACACTGACCAACACCGGCTGCAACACCCTAACCAATACCCCCACATACACTAACCAACACCCCCAAACACATTGAGCAACACCGGCCCACACACACTAGCCAACACCTCCACACACGCTGACCAACACTGGCCCACACACGCTGACCAACACTGGCCCACACACACTGACCAATACTGGCCCACATACACTGAGCAACACTGGCCCACACACACTGACCAAAACTGGCCCACACAAACTGACCAACACTGACCGACACACACTGACCAACACCGGCCCAAACACACTGACCAACACCAGCCCACACACAATGACCAACACCTGCCAACACACACTTACCAGTACCAGCCCAGACACACTGACCAGTACCATCCCACACACACTGACCATCACCGGCCCACACACACTGACCAACACCAGCTCACTTACACTGAACAACACCGGCTAATACACACTGACCAACAGTGGCCCACACACACTGACCAACATTGGCCCACATACACTGACCAACATTGGCCCATACACACTGGCCAAAACCGGCCCACACACACTCACCAACACTGGCCCACACACACTGACCAACACCTGCCCACACACATTGACCAACACCTGCCCACATACACTGACCAACAATGGCCCAACTACACTGAGCAACACTGACCCACACACACTGACCAAAACCTGCCCACACACACTGACCAACACTGGCCTACACACACTGACCAACACCGGTGCAAACACACTGACCAACAGTGGCCCACACACACTTACCAATACCAGCCCAGACACACTGACCAGTAGCAACCCACACACACTGACCAACACCAGCCCACTCACACTGACCAACACCAGCTCACTTACACTGAACAACATCGGCTAATACACACTGACCAACAGTGGCCCACACACACTGACCAACATTGGCCCACACACACTGGCCAAAACCGGCCCACACACACTCACCAACACTGGCCGACACACACTGACCAACACCTGCCCACACACATTGACCAACACCTGCCCACACACACTGACCAACACTGGCCCACATACACTGATCAACACTGGCCCTAACACACTGACCAACAACAGCCCACCCACACTGACCAACACTGGCCCACACACACTGATCAACAGCTGCCCACACAAACTGACCAGCAATGGTCCACACACACTGACCAATACCAGACCACACACATTTTGAACAACACCGAGCCACACACGCTGACCAGTTCTGACCCACACACAATGACCAGCACAGGCCCATACACACTGACCAACATCTCCACATACGCTGACCAACGCTGGCCCACACACACTGACCAACACCGGCCCTAACACACTGACAACACCAGCCCACCCATGCTGACCAACACTGGCCCACACACAATGATCAACACCTGCCCACACACACTGACCAACAATGGCCCACACACACTGACCAATACCAGCCCACACATACTGAACAACAACGAGCCAGACACACTGACCAGTACTGGCCCACACCCACTGACCAGCACAGGCCCATACACACTGACCAACACCAGCACAGACACACTGACCAACACCAGCTCACACACACTGACCAACAGCAGCCCAAACAGATTGTCCAAATCAGCCCACACAAACTGACCAACAGCGGCCCTCACACACTGACCAACACCGGCCCTCACACACTGACCAACACTTGCCCACACGCACTGACCAACACTGGCCCACACACACTGACCAACACTGGCCCACATACACTGACCAACACCGGCCCACACACACTGACCAACACCGGCCCACACACACTGACCAACACTTGCCCACATACACTGACCAACACTGACCCACACCCACTCACCAAAACTGGCCCACATACACTGACCAACACAGGCCCACACACGCTGACCAACACCAGCCCACACACACTGATCAACACCGGCCAACAAACATGACCAACACCGGTCCAGACAAAGACTGACCATCACCAGGCAACACTCACTGACCAACACCATCTGCAACACACTAACCAAAACCCCCACATACACTAACCAACACCCCCAAACACACTGACCAACACCGGCCCCCACGCGCTAGCCAACACCTCCACACACACTGACCAACACCATCCCACCCATGCTGACCAACACTGGCCCACACACACACACACTGATGAACACCTGCCCACACACACTGACAAACAATGGCCCACACACACTGACCAATATCAGCCCACACATACTGAACAACACCGAGCCAGACACACTGACCAGTACCGGCCCCCACACACTGACCAGCACAGGCCCATACACACTGACCAACACCAGCACAGACACACTGACCAACACCAGCTCACGCACACTGACCAACAGCAGCCCAAACAGATTGTCCAAATAAGCCCACACAAACTGACCAACACCGGCCCTCACACACTGACCAACACCGGCCTTCACACACTGACCAACACTGGCCCACACACTCTGACCAACACTGGCCCACATACACTGACCAACACTGGCCCACACACACTGACCAACACCGGCCCACACATAGTGACCAACACTGGCCCACAATCACTGACCAACAATGACCCACACACACTCACCAAAACTGACCCACATACACTGACCAACACCGGCCCACACACGCTGACCAACACCAGCCCACACACACTGATCAACACCGGCCAACAAACTTGACCAACACCGGTCCAGACAAAGACTGACCATCACCAGGCAACACACACTGACCAACACCGGCTGCAACACACTAACCAATACCCCCACATACACTAACCAACACCCCAAACACACTGAGCAACACCGGCCCACACACACCAGCCAACACCTCCACACACGCTGACCAACACTGGCCCACACACACTGACCAATACTGGCCCACCTACACTGAGCAACACTGGCCCACACACACTGACCAAAACCGGCCCACACACACTGACCAACACTGGCCTACACACACTGACCAACACCTGCCAACACACACTTACCAATACCAGCCCAGACACACTGACCAGTACCATCCCACACACACTGACCAACACCGGCCCACACACACTGACCAACACCAGCTCACTTACACTGAACAACACCGGCTAATACACACTGACCAACAGTGGCCCACACACACTGACCAACATTGGCCCACGTACACTGACCAACATTGGTCCACACACACTGACCAAAATCGGCCCACACACACTGACCAACATTGGCCCACACACACTCACCAACACCTGCCCACACACACTGACCAACACCTGCCCACACACACTGACCAACACTGGACCACATACACTGACCAACATTGGCCCACACACACTGACCAAAACCGGCCCACACACACTGACCAACACTGGCCCACACACACTGACCAATACCAGCCCACACATACTGACCAGTACCGGCACACACACACTGACCAATACCAGCCCACACATACTGACCAGTACCGGCACACACACACTGACCAATACCCACCCACACACAGAAACCAACAGCCGCCCACACAAACTGATCAACATCGGCCCACACACACTGACCAACACCAGACACTACACAGTGACTAACACCCGCCAACACACACTTACCAATACCAGCCCAGACACACTGACCAGTACCGTCCCGCACACACTGACCAACACAGGCCCAGGCAGACTTACTAACACCTGCCCACACACACTGACCAACACTGGCCAACACACACTGACAAGCACTGGCCCACACACACTGACCAACACCGGCCCACAAACACACTGACCAACACCAGCCCACACATATTGATCAACACCGGCCCACACACACTGACCAAGACCAGCCCACATACACTGACCAACACTGGCCCACACACACTGACCAACAATGGCCCATATACACTGATCAACACTGGCCCTAACACACTGACCAACAATAGCCCCCCCACGCTGACCAACACTGGCCCACACACACTGATCAACAGCTGCCCACAACACTGACCAACAATGGTCCATACACACTGACCAAAAGCAGACCACACACATTTTTAACAGCACCGAGCCACACACGCTGACCAGTACCGACCCACACACAATGACCAGCTCAGGCCCATACACACTGACCAACACCTCCACATAGGCTGACCAACACTGGCCCACACACACTGACCAACACTGGCCCTAACACACTGACCAACACCAGCCCACCCATGCTGACCAACACTGGCCCACACACACTGATCAACACCTGCCCACACACACTGACCAACAATGGCCCACACACACTGACCAATACCAGCCCACACATACTGAACAACACCGAGCCAGACACACTGACCAGTTCCGGCCCACACACACTGACCAGCACAGGCCCATACACACTGACCAACACCAGCACAGACAGACTGACCAACACCAGCTCACACACACTGACCAACAGCAGCCCAAACAGATTGTCCAAATAAGCCCACACAAACTGACCAACAGCGGCCCTCACACACTGACCAACACCGGCCCTCACACACTGACCAACACTGGCCCACACACTCTGACCAACACTGGCCCACATACACTGACCAACACTGGCCTACACACACTGACCAACACCGGCCCACACATAGTGACCAACACTGGCCCACATACACTAACCAACAATGACCCACACACACTCACCAAAACTGGCCCACATACACTGACCAACACCGGCCCACACACGCTGACCAACACCAGCCCACACACACTGATCAACACTGGCCAACAAACATGACCAACACCGGTCCAGACAAAGACTGACCATCACCAGGCAACACACACTGACCAACACCGGCTGCAACACACTAACCAATACCCCCACACACACTAACCAACACCCCCAAATACACTGAGCAACACCGGCCCACACACACTAGCCAACACCTCCACACACACTGACCAACACCAGCTCACTTACACTGAACAACACCGGCTAATACACACTGATCAATAGTGGCCCACACACACTGACCAACATTGGCCCACATACACTGACCAACATTGGCCCACACACACTGGCCAAAACCGGCCCACACACACTCACCAACACTGGCCCACACACACTGACCAAAACCTGCCCACACACATTGACCAACACCTGCCCACACACACTGACCAACAATGGCCCACATACACTGATCAACACTGGCCCTAACACACTGACCAACAACAGCCCACCCACGCTGACCAACACTGGCCCACACACACTGATCAACAGCTGCCCACACAAACTGACCAACAATGGTCCACACACACTGACCAATACCAGACCACACACATTTTGAACAACACCGAGCCACACACGCTGACCAGTTCTGACCCACACACAATGACCAGCACAGGCCCATACACACTGACCAACACCTCCACATACGCTGACCAACACTGGCCCACACACACTGACCAACACTGGCCCTAACACACTGACAACACCAGCCCACCCATACTGAACTACAACGAGCCAGACACACTGACCAGTACTGGCCCACACACACTGACCAGCACAGGCCCATACACACTGACCAACACCAGCACAGACACACTGACCAACACCAGCCCAAACACACTGACCAACACCAGCCCACACACAATGACCAACACCTGCCAACACACACTTACCAATACCAGCCCAGACACACTGACCAGTACCATCCCACACACACTGACCATCACCGGCCCACACACACTGACCAACACCAGCTCACTTACAATGAACAACACTGGCAAATACACAATGACCAACAGTGGCCCACACACACTGACCAACATTGGCCCACATACACTGACCAACAATGGCCCACACACACTGGCCAAAACCGGCCCACACACACTCACCAACACTGGCCCACACACACTGACCAACACCTGCCCACACACATTGACCAACACCTGCCCACATACACTGACCAACAATGGCCCACCTACACTGAGCAACACTGACCCACACACACTGACCAAAACCTGCCCACACACACTGACCAGCACTGACCCACACACACTGACCAACACCGGTGCAAACACACTGACCAACAGTGGCCCACACACACTTACCAATACCAGCCCAGACACACTGACCAGTAGCAACCCACACACACTGACCAACACCAGCCCACACACACTGACCAACGCCAGCTCACTTACACTGAACAACACCGGCTAATACACACTGACCAACAGTGGCCCACACACACTGACCAACATTGGCCCACACACACTGGCCAAAACCGGCCCACACACACTCACCAACACTGGCCCACACACACTGACCAACACCTGCCCACACACATTGACCAACACGTGCCCACACACACTGACCAACACTGGCCCACATACACTGATCAACACTGGCCCTAACACACTGACCAACAACAGCCCACCCACACTGACCAACACTGGCCCACACACACTGATCAACAGCTGCCCACACAAACTGACCAGCAATGGTCCACACACACTGACCAATACCAGACCACACACATTTTGAACAACACCGAGCCCCACACGCTGACCAGTTCTGACCCACAGACAATGACCAGCACAGGCCCATACACACTGACCAACACCTCCACATACGCTGACCAACACTGGCCCACACACACTGACCAACACCGGCCCTAACACACTGACAACACCAGCCCACTCATACTGAACAACAACGAGCCAGACACACTGACCAGTACTGGCCCACACACACTGACCAGCACAGGCCCATACACACTGACCAACACCAGCACAGACACACTGACCAACACCAGCTCAGACACACTGACCAACAGCATCCCAAACAGATTGTCCAAATAAGCCCACACAAACTGACCAACACCGGCCCTCACACACTGACCAACACCGGCCCTCACACACTGACCAACACTGGCCCACACGCACTGACCAACACTGGCCCACACACACTGACCAACACTGGCCCACATACACTGACCAACACCGGCCCACACACACTGACCAACACCGGCCCACACACACTGACCAACACTGGCCCACATTCACTGACCAACACTGACCCACACCCACTCACCAAAACTGGCCCACATACACTGACCAACACCTGCCCACACAGCTGACCAACACCAGCCCACACACACTGATCAACACCGGCCAACAAACATGACCAACACCGGTCCAGACAAAGACTGACCATCACCAGGCAACACTCACTGACCAACACCATCTGCAACACACTAACCAATACCCCCACATACACTAACCAACACCCCCAAACACACTGACCAACACCGGCCCACACGCACTAGCCAACACCTCCACACACACTGACCAACACTGGCCCACACACACTGACCAATACTGGCCCACCTACACTGAGCAACACTGACCCACACACACTGACCAACACTGGCCTACACACACTGACCAACACCGACCCAAACACACTGACCAACACCAGCCCACACACAATGACCAACACCTGCCAACACACACTTACCAATACCAGCCCAGACACACTGACCAGTAGCAACCCACACACACTGACCAACACCAGCTCACTTACACTGAACAACACCGGCTAATACACACTAACCAACAGTGGCCCACACACACTGACCAACAGTAGCCCACACATACTGACCAACATTGGCCCACACACACTGGCCAAAACCGGCCCACACACACTCACCAACACTGGCCCACACACACTGACCAACACCTGCCCACACACATTGACCAACACCTGCCCACACATACTGACCAACATTGGCCCACACACACTGGCCAAAACCGGCCCACACACACTCACCAACACTGGCCCACACACACTGACCAACACCTGCCCACACACATTGACCAACACCTGCCCACACACACTGACCAACACTGGCCCACATACACTGATCAACACTGGCCCTAACACACTGACCAACAACAGCCCACCCACACTGACCAACACTGGCCCACACACACTGATCAACAGCTGCCCACACAAACTGACCAACAATGGTCCACACACACTGACCAATACCAGACCACACACATTTTGAACAACACTGAGCCACACACGCTGACCAGTTCTGACCCACACACAATGACCAGCACAGGCCCATACACACTGACCAACACCTCCACATACACTGACCAACACCGGCCCTAACACACTGACAACACCAGCCCACCCATGCTGACCAACACTGGCCCACACACAATGATCAACACCTGCCCACACACACTGACCAACAATGGCCCACACACACTGACCAATACCAGCCCACACATACTGAGCAACAACGAGCCAGACACACTGACCAGTACTGGCCCACACCCACTGACCAGCAGAGGCCCATACACACTGACCAACACCAGCACAGACACACTGACCAACACCAGCTCACACACACTGACCAACAGCAGCCCAAACAGATTGTCCAAATCAGCCCACACAAACTGACCAACAGCGGCCCTCACACACTGACCAACACCGGCCCTCACACACTGACCAACACTGGCCAACACACACTAACCAACACTGGCCCACACACACTGACCAACACTGGCCCACGCACACACTGACCAACACCAGCCCACACACACTGACCAAGACCAGCCCACATACACTGACCAACACTGGCCCACACACACTGACCAACAATGGCCCACATACACTGATCAACACTGGCCCTAACACACTGACCAACAATAGCCCACCCACGCTGACCAACACTGGCCCACACACATTGATCAACAGCTGCCCACAACACTGACCAACAATGGTCCACACACACTGACCAAAAGCAGACCACACACATTTTTAACAGCACCGAGCCACACACGCTGACCAGTACGGACCCACACACAATGACCAGCTCAGGCCCATACACACTGACCAACACCTCCACATAGGCTGACCAACACTGGCCCACACACACTGATCAACACCTGCCCACACACACTGACAAACAATGGCCCACACACACTGACCAATACCAGCCCACACATACTGAACAAGACCGAGCCAGACACACTGACCAGTACTGGCCCATGCACACTGACCAGCACAGGCCCTTACACACTGACCAACACCAGCACAGACAGACTGACCAACACCAGCTCACACACACTGACCAACAGCAGCCCAAACAGATTGTCCAAATAAGCCCACACAAACTGACCAACAGCGGCCCTCACACACTGACCAACACCGGCCCTCACACACTGACCAACACTGGCCCACACACACTGACCAACACTGGCCCACATACACTGACCAACACTGGCCCACACACTGACCAACACCAGCCCACACACGCTGACCAACAATGGCCCACCTACACTGAGCAACACTGACCCACACACACTGACCAAAACCTGCCCACACACACTGACCAACACTGACCCACACACACTGACCAACACCGGTGCAAACACACTGACCAACAGTGGCCCACACACACTTACCAATACCAGCCCAGACACACTGACCAGTAGCAACCCACACACACTGACCAACACCAGCCCACACACACTGACCAACGCCAGCTCACTTACACTGAACAACACCGGCTAATACACACTGACCAACAGTGGCCCACACACACTCACCAACATTGGCCCACACACACTGGCCAAAACCGGCCCACACACACTCACCAACACTGGCCCACATACACTGATCAACACTGGCCCTAACACACTGACCAACAACAGCCCACCCACACTGACCAACACTGGCCCACACACACTGATCAACAGCTGCCCACACAAACTGACCAACAATGGTCCACACACACTGACCAGTACCAGACCACACACATTTTGAACAACACCGAGCCACACACGCTGACCAGTTCTGACCCACACACAATGACCAGCACAGGCCCATACACACTGACCAACACCTCCACATACACTGACCAACACCGGCCCTAACACACTGACAACACCAGCCCACCCATGCTGACCAACACTGGCCCACACACAATGATCAACACCTGCCCACACACACTGACCAACAATGGCCCACACACACTGACCAATACCAGCCCACACATACTGAGCAACAACGAGCCAGACACACTGACCAGTACTGGCCCACACCCACTGACCAGCAGAGGCCCATACACACTGACCAACACCAGCACAGACACACTGACCAACACCAGCTCACACACACTGACCAACAGCAGCCCAAACAGATTGTCCAAATCAGCCCACACAAACTGACCAACAGCGGCCCTCACACACTGACCAACACCGGCCCTCACACACTGACCAACACTGGCCAACACACACTAACCAACACTGGCCCACACACACTGACCAACACTGGCCCACGCACACACTGACCAACACCAGCCCACACACACTGACCAAGACCAGCCCACATACACTGACCAACACTGGCCCACACATCACTGACCAACAATGGCCCACATACACTGATCAACACTGGCCCTAACACACTGACCAACAATAGCCCACCCACGCTGACCAACACTGGCCCACACACATTGATCAACAGCTGCCCACAACACTGACCAACAATGGTCCACACACACTGACCAAAAGCAGACCACACACATTTTTAACAGCACCGAGCCACACACGCTGACCAGTACGGACCCACACACAATGACCAGCTCAGGCCCATACACACTGACCAACACCTCCACATAGGCTGACCAACACTGGCCCACACACACTGATCAACACCTGCCCACACACACTGACAAACAATGGCCCACACACACTGACCAATACCAGCCCACACATACTGAACAAGACCGAGCCAGACACACTGACCAGTACTGGCCCATGCACACTGACCAGCACAGGCCCTTACACACTGACCAACACCAGCACAGACAGACTGACCAACACCAGCTCACACACACTGACCAACAGCAGCCCAAACAGATTGTCCAAATAAGCCCACACAAACTGACCAACAGCGGCCCTCACACACTGACCAACACCGGTCCTCACACACTGACCAACACTGGCCCACACACACTGACCAACACTGGCCCACATACACTGACCAACACTGGCCCACACACTGACCAACACCAGCCCACACACGCTGACCAACAATGGCCCACCTACACTGAGCAACACTGACCCACACACACTGACCAAAACCTGCCCACACACACTGACCAACACTGACCCACACACACTGACCAACACCGGTGCAAACACACTGACCAACAGTGGCCCACACACACTTACCAATACCAGCCCAGACACACTGACCAGTAGCAACCCACACACACTGACCAACACCAGCCTACACACACTGACCAACGCCAGCTCACTTACACTGAACAACACCGGCTAATACACACTGACCAACAGTGGCCCACACACACTGACCAACATTGGCCCACACACACTGGCCAAAACCGGCCCACACACACTCACCAACACTGGCCCACACACACTGACCAACACCTGCCCACACACATTGACCAACACGTGCCCACACACACTGACCAACACTGGCCCACATACACTGATCAACACTGGCCCTAACACACTGACCAACAACAGCCCACCCACACTGACCAACACTGGCCCACACACACTGATCAACAGCTGCCCACACAAACTGACCAGCAATGGTCCACACACACTGACCAATACCAGACCACACACATTTTGAACAACACTGAGCCACACACGCTGACCAGTTCTGACCCACACACAATGACCAGCACAGGCCCATACACACTGACCAACACCTCCACATACGCTGACCAACACTGGCCCACACACACTGACCAACACCGGCCCTAACACACTGACAACACCAGCCCACTCATACTGAACAACAACGAGCCAGACACACTGACCAGTACTGGCCCACACACACTGACCAGCACAGGCCCATACACACTGACCAACACCAGCACAGACACACTGACCAACACCAGCTCAGACACACTGACCAACAGCATCCCAAACAGATTGTCCAAATAAGCCCACACAAACTGACCAACACCGGTCCTCACACACTGACCAACACCGGCCCTCACACACTGACCAACACTGGCCCACACGCACTGACCAACACTGGCCCACACACACTGACCAACACTGGCCCACATACACTGACCAACACCGGCCCACACACACTGACCAACACCGGCCCACACACACTGACCAACACTGGCCCACATTCACTGACCAACACTGACCCACACCCACTCACCAAAACTGGCCCACATACACTGACCAACACCTGCCCACACAGCTGACCAACACCAGCCCACACACACTGATCAACACCGGCCAACAAACATGACCAACACCGGTCCAGACAAAGACTGACCATCACCAGGCAACACACACTGACCAACACCATCTGCAACACACTAACCAATACCCCCACATACACTAACCAACACCCCCAAACACACTGACCAACACCGGCCCACACGCACTAGCCAACACCTCCACACACACTGACCAACACTGGCCCACACACACTGACCAATACTGGCCCACCTACACTGAGCAACACTGACCCACACACACTGACCAACACTGGCCTACACACACTGACCAACACCGACCCAAACACACTGACCAACACCAGCCCACACACAATGACCAACACCTGCCAACACACACTTACCAATACCAGCCCAGACACACTGACCAGTAGCAACCCACACACACTGACCAACACCAGCTCACTTACACTGAACAACACCGGCTAATACACACTAACCAACAGTGGCCCACACACACTGACCAACAGTAGCCCACACATACTGACCAACATTGGCCCACACACACTGGCCAAAACCGGCCCACACACACTCACCAACACTGGCCCACACACACTGACCAACACCTGCCCACACACATTGACCAACACCTGCCCACACACACTGACCAACACTGGCCCACATACACTGATCAACACTGGCCCTAACACACTGACCAACAACAGCCCACCCACACTGACCAACACTGGCCCACACACACTGATCAACAGCTGCCCACACAAACTGACCAACAATGGTCCACACACACTGACCAATACTAGACCACACACATTTTGAACAACACCGAGCCACACACGCTGACCAGTTCTGACCCACACACAATGACCAGCACAGGCCCATACACACTGACCAACACCTCCACATACACTGACCAACACCGGCCCTAACACACTGACAACACCAGCCCACCCATGCTGACCAACACTGGCCCACACACAATGATCAACACCTGCCCACACACACTGACCAACAATGGCCCACACACACTGACCAATACCAGCCCACACATACTGAGCAACAACGAGCCAGACACACTGACCAGTACAGGCCCACACCCACTGACCAGCACAGGCCCATACACACTGACCAACACCAGCACAGACACACTGACCAACACCAGCTCACACACACTGACCAACAGCAGCCCAAACAGATTGTCCAAATCAGCCCACACAAACTGACCAACAGCGGCCCTCACACACTGACCAACACCGGCCCACACACACTGGCCAAAACCGGCCCACACACACTCACCAACACTGGCCCACACACACTGACCAACACCTGCCCACACACATTGACCAACACCTGCCCACACACACTGACCAACACTGGCCCACATACACTGATCAACACTGGCCCTAACACACTGACCAACAACAGCCCACCCACACTGACCAACACTGGCCCACACACACTGATCAACAGCTGCCCACACAAACTGACCAACAATGGTCCACACACACTGACCAATACCAGACCACACACATTTTGAACAACACCGAGCCACACACGCTGACCAGTTCTGACCCACACACAATGACCAGCACAGGCCCATACACACTGACCAACACCTCCACATACACTGACCAACACCGGCCCTAACACACTGACAACACCAGCCCACCCATGCTGACCAACACTGGCCCACACACAATGATCAACACCTGCCCACACACACTGACCAACAATGGCCCACACACACTGACCAATACCAGCCCACACATACTGAGCAACAATGAGCCAGACACACTGACCAGTACTGGCCCACACCCACTGACCAGCAGAGGCCCATACACACTGACCAACACCAGCACAGACACACTGACCAACACCAGCTCACACACACTGACCAACAGCAGCCCAAACAGATTGTCCAAATCAGCCCACACAAACTGACCAACAGCGGCCCTCACACACTGACCAACACCGGCCCTCACACACTGACCAACACTGGCCAACACACACTAACCAACACTGGCCCACACACACTGACCAACACTGGCCCACGCACACACTGACCAACACCAGCCCACACACACTGACCAAGACCAGCCCACATACACTGACCAACACTGGCCCACACACACTGACCAACAATGGCCCACATACACTGATCAACACTGGCCCTAACACACTGACCAACAATAGCCCACCCACTGCTGACCAACACTGGCCCACACACATTGATCAACAGCTGCCCACAACACTGACCAACAATGGTCCACACACACTGACCAAAAGCAGACCACACACATTTTTAACAGCACCGAGCCACACACGCTGACCAGTACGGACCCACACACAATGACCAGCTCAGGCCCATACACACTGACCAACACCTCCACATAGGCTGACCAACACTGGCCCACACACACTGATCAACACCTGCCCACACACACTGACAAACAATGGCCCACACACACTGACCAATACCAGCCCACACATACTGAACAAGACCGAGCCAGACACACTGACCAGTACTGGCCCACACACACTGACCAGCACAGGCCCTTACACACTGACCAACACCAGCACAGACAGACTGACCAACACCAGCTCACACACACTGACCAACAGCAGCCCAAACAGATTGTCCAAATAAGCCCACACAAACTGACCAACACCGGCCCTCACACACTGACCAACACCGGCCCTCACACACTGACCAACACTGGCCCACACACACTGACCAACACTGGCCCACATACACTGACCAACACTGGCCCACACACTGACCAACACCGGCCCACACATAGTGACCAACACTGGCCCACATACACTGACCAACAATGACCCACACACACTCACCAAAACTGGCCCACATACACTGACCAACACCGGCCCACACACGCTGACGAACACCAGCCCACACACACTGATCAACACCGGCCAACAAACATGACCAACACCGGTCCAGACAAAGACTGACCATCACCAGGCAACACACACTGACCAACACCGGCTGCAACACCCTAACCAATACCCCCACATACACTAACCAACACCCCCAAACACATTGAGCAACACCGGCCCACACACACTAGCCAACACCTCCACACACGCTGACCAACACTGGCCCACACACGCTGACCAACACTGGCCCACACACACTGACCAATACTGGCCCACATACACTGAGCAACACTGGCCCACACACACTGACCAAAACTGGCCCACACAAACTGACCAACACTGACCGACACACACTGACCAACACCGGCCCAAACACACTGACCAACACCAGCCCACACACAATGACCAACACCTGCCAACACACACTTACCAGTACCAGCCCAGACACACTGACCAGTACCATCCCACACACACTGACCATCACCGGCCCACACACACTGACCAACACCAGCTCACTTACACTGAACAACACCGGCTAATACACACTGACCAACAGTGGCCCACACACACTGACCAACATTGGCCCACATACACTGACCAACATTGGCCCATACACACTGGCCAAAACCGGCCCACACACACTCACCAACACTGGCCCACACACACTGACCAACACCTGCCCACACACATTGACCAACACCTGCCCACATACACTGACCAACAATGGCCCAACTACACTGAGCAACACTGACCCACACACACTGACCAAAACCTGCCCACACACACTGACCAACACTGGCCTACACACACTGACCAACACCGGTGCAAACACACTGACCAACAGTGGCCCACACACACTTACCAATACCAGCCCAGACACACTGACCAGTAGCAACCCACACACACTGACCAACACCAGCCCACTCACACTGACCAACACCAGCTCACTTACACTGAACAACATCGGCTAATACACACTGACCAACAGTGGCCCACACACACTGACCAACATTGGCCCACACACACTGGCCAAAACCGGCCCACACACACTCACCAACACTGGCCGACACACACTGACCAACACCTGCCCACACACATTGACCAACACCTGCCCACACACACTGACCAACACTGGCCCACATACACTGATCAACACTGGCCCTAACACACTGACCAACAACAGCCCACCCACACTGACCAACACTGGCCCACACACACTGATCAACAGCTGCCCACACAAACTGACCAGCAATGGTCCACACACACTGACCAATACCAGACCACACACATTTTGAACAACACCGAGCCACACACGCTGACCAGTTCTGACCCACACACAATGACCAGCACAGGCCCATACACACTGACCAACATCTCCACATACGCTGACCAACGCTGGCCCACACACACTGACCAACACCGGCCCTAACACACTGACAACACCAGCCCACCCATGCTGACCAACACTGGCCCACACACAATGATCAACACCTGCCCACACACACTGACCAACAATGGCCCACACACACTGACCAATACCAGCCCACACATACTGAACAACAACGAGCCAGACACACTGACCAGTACTGGCCCACACCCACTGACCAGCACAGGCCCATACACACTGACCAACACCAGCACAGACACACTGACCAACACCAGCTCACACACACTGACCAACAGCAGCCCAAACAGATTGTCCAAATCAGCCCACACAAACTGACCAACAGCGGCCCTCACACACTGACCAACACCGGCCCTCACACACTGACCAACACTTGCCCACACGCACTGACCAACACTGGCCCACACACACTGACCAACACTGGCCCACATACACTGACCAACACCGGCCCACACACACTGACCAACACCGGCCCACACACACTGACCAACACTTGCCCACATACACTGACCAACACTGACCCACACCCACTCACCAAAACTGGCCCACATACACTGACCAACACAGGCCCACACACGCTGACCAACACCAGCCCACACACACTGATCAACACCGGCCAACAAACATGACCAACACCGGTCCAGACAAAGACTGACCACACCCAGGCAACACACACTGACCAACACCATCCAACACACACTTACCAAAACCCCCACACACACTGACCAACACCCCCAAACACACTGACCAACACCGCCCCCACACACTACTAACACCTGCCCACACACACTGACCAACACTGTCCAACTCACACTGACCAACCCCGGCCCACAAACACTGACCAACACTGGCCAACACACACTGACAAGCACCGGCCCACACACACTGACCAACACCAGCTGACACACACTGACCGACACCAGACACTACACACTGACTAAAACCTGCCGACACACACTTACCAATACCAGCCCAGACACACTGACCAGTAGCGTCCCGCCCACACTGACCAACACCTGCCCACACACAATGATCAACACCTGCCCACACACACTGACCAACACCTGCCCACACACACTGACAAACAATGGCCCACACACACTGAGCAATACCAGCCCACACATACTGAACAACAACGAGCCAGACACACTGACCAGTACCGGCCCACACACACTGACCACCACAGGCCCAAACACACTGACCAACACCAGCCCACACACAATGACCAACACCTGCCAACACACACTTACCAATACCAGCCCAGACACAATGACCAGTACCATCCCACACACACAGACCAACAACGGCCCACACACACTGACCAACACCTGCTCACTTACACTGAACAACCCTGGCTAATAGACACTGACCAACAGTGGCCCACACACACTGGCCAACATTGGCCCACGTACACTGACCAACATTGGTCCACACACACTGACTAAAATCGGCCCACACACACTGACCAACACTTGCCCACACACACTGACCAACACTGGCCCACACACACTGACCAACACTGGCACACACACACTGACCAATACCAGCGCACATACACTGACCAACAACGGCCCACAAACACTGACCAACACCGGCCCACACACTGACCAACACTGGCACACACACACTGACCAACATCAGCGCATATACACTGACCAGCACTGGCCCACAAACACTGACCAATACCGGCCCATATGCACTGACCAACACTGTCCCACACACACTGACCAACACCTGCCCACACATGCTGACCAACACTGGCCCACGCACACTGATCAACAACTGCCCACTCACACTGACCAACAATGGCCCACAAACACACTGACCAATACCAGCCCACACATACTGAACAACACCGAGCCACACCCACTGACCAGTGCCGACCCACACACACTGATCAACACCAGCACAGACACACTGACCAACACCAGCTCACACACTCTGACCAACAGCAGCCCAGACAGATTGTCCAAACAAGCCCACACACACTGACCAACAGCGGCCCTCACACACTGACCAATACCGGCCCACACACACTGACCAACACCGGCCCACACATACTGACCAACACCGGCTCACACACACTGACCAACACTGGCCCACACACACTGACCAACACCGGCCCACACACACTGACCAACACTGGCCCACATACACTGACCAACACTGACCCACTCACACTGACCAACAGTGGCCTACACACACTGACCAACACCGGCTCACACACACTGACCAACACTGGCCCACACACACTGACCAACACTGGCACTCACACACTGACCAACACCGGCTCACACACACTGACCAACACCGGCTCACACTCACTGACCAACACTGGCCCACACACACACTGATCAACACTGGCACACACACACTGACCAACACCAGCTGTCACACACTAACCAACACCTCCACATACGCTGACCAACACTGGCTCACACAATGAACAACACCGGCCCTAACACACTGACCAACACCAGCCCACCCATGCTGACCAACACTGGCCCACACACACTGATCAATACCTGCCCACACACACTGACCAACAATGGTCCACACACACTGACCAATACCAGCCCACACACACTGAACAACACCGAGCCACACACACTGACCAGTACCAGCCCACACACACTGACCAACACAGGCCCATACACACTGACCAACACCAGCACAGACACACTGACCAACACAAGCTCACACACACTGACCAACAGCAGCCCAAACAGATTGCCCAAATAAGCCCACACAAACTGACCAACACTGGCCCTCACACACTGACCAGCACCGGCCCTCACACACTGACCAACAATAGCCCACCCACGCTGACCAACACTGGCCCACACACACTGATCAACAGCTGCCCACACACACTGACCAACAATGGTCCACACACACTGACCAATACCAGACCACACACATTTTGAACAACACCGAGCCACACACGCTGACCAGTTCTGACCCACACACATTGACCAGCACAGGCCCATACACACTGACCAACACCTCCACATACACTGACCAACATTGGCCCACACACACTGACCAACACCGGCCCTAACACACTGACCAACACCAGCCCACACACACTGACCAACAGCGGCCCACACACACTGACCAACACCGGCCCACACACACTGACCAACACTGGCTCACACACACTGACCAACACTGGCCCGCACACACTGACCAACACCGGCCCACACACACTGACCAACACTGGCCCTCACACACTGACCAACACCGGCTCATACACACTGACCAACACCGGCTCACACTCACTGACCAACACTGGCCCACACACACACTGATCAACACAGGCCCACACACGCTGACCAACACCAGCCCACACACACTGATCAACACCGGCCAACAAACATGACCAACACCGGTCCAGACAAAGACTGACCATCACCAGGCAACACACACTGACCAACACCGGCTGCAACACACTAACCAATACCCCCACATACACTAACCAACACCCCAAACACACTGACCAACACCGGCCCACACACACTAGGCAACACCTCCACACACGCTGACCAACACTGGCCCACACACACTGACCAATACTGGCCCACATACACAGAGCAACACTGGCCCACACACACTGACCAAAACCGGCCCACACACACTGACCAACACTGGCCTACACACACTGACCAACACCGGCCCAAACACACTGACCAACACCAGCCCACACACAATGACCAACACCTGCCAACACACACTTACCAATACCAGCCCGGACACAATGACCAGTACCATCCCACACACACTGACCAACATTGGCCCACACACACTCACCAACACCTGCCCTCACACACTGACCAACACCTGCCCACAGACACTGACCAACACTGGCCCACATACACTTACCAACATTGGCCCACACACACTAACCAAAACCGGCCCACACACACTGACCAACACTTGCCCACACACACTCACCAACACTGGCCCACACACACTGACCAACACTGGCACACACACACTGACCAATACCAGCGCACATACACTGACCAACAACGGCCCACAAACACTGACCAACACCGGCCCACACACACTGACCAACACTGGCACACACACACTGACCAATACCAGCGCACATACACTGACCAACAACGGCCCACAAACACTGACCAACACCGGCCCACACACTGACCAACACTGGCACACACACACTGACCAACACCAGCGCATATACACTGACCAGCACAGGCCCACAAACACTGACCAATACCGGCCCATATGCACTGACCAACACTGGCCCACACACACTGACCAACACCTGCCCACACATGCTGACCAACACTGGCCCACTCACACTGACCAACAATGGCCCACAAACACACTGACCAATAGCAGCCCACACATACCGAACAACACTGAGCCACACCCACTGACCAGTACCGGCCCACAAACACTGACCAGCACAGGCCCATACACACTGACCAACACCAGCACAGACACACTGACCAACACCAGCTCACACACACTGACCAACAGCAGCCCAAACAGATTGTCCAAATAAGCCCACTCAAACTGACCAACACCGGCCCTCACACACTGACCAACACCGGCCCTCACACGTTGACCAACACTGGCCCACATACACTGACCAACACTGGCCCACAAACACTGACCAACACTGGCCCACATACACTGACCAACACTGGCCCACACTGGCCCACACACACTGACCAACACTGGCCCACATACACTGACCATCACTGACCCACACAACTCACCAAAGCTGGCCCACACACACTGACCAACACCGGCCCACACACGCTGACCAACACCAGCCCACACACACTGACCAACACCGGCGAACAAACATGACCAACACCGGTCCAGACAAAGACTGACCATCACCAGGCAACACACACTGATCAACACCAGCTGCAACACACTAACCAATACCCCCACATACACTAACCAACACCCCCAAATACACTGACCAACACCGGCCCACACACACCAGCCAACACCTCCACACACGCTGACCAACACTGGCCCACACACACTGACCAAAACCTGCCCACACACACTGACCAACACTGGCCTACACACACTGACCAACACCGGCCCAAACACACTGACCAACACCAGCCCACTCACAATGACCAACACCTGCCAACACACACTTACCAATACCAGCCCAGACACACTGACCAGTAGCAACCCACACACACTGACCAACACCGGCCCACACACACTGACCAACATTGGCCCACATACACTGACCAACATTGGCCCACACACACTGGCCAAAACCGGCCCACAAACACTGACCAACTCTGGCCCACACACACTGACGAACACCTGCCCACACACATTGACCAACACCTGCCCACACAAACTGACCAACACTGGCCCACATACTCTGACCAACATTGGCCCACACACACTGACCAAAACCAGCCCACACACACTGACCAACACTGGCCCACACACACTGACCAACACTGGCCCACACACACTGACCAACACTGGCCCACACACACTTACCAACACTGGCACAGACACACTGACCAACACCGACCCACACACGCTGACCAACACCAGCCCACACACACTGATCAACACCGGCCAACAAACATGACCAACATCGGTCCAGACAAAGACTGACCATCACCAGGCAACACACACTGACCAACACCGGCTGCAACACACTAACCAATACCCCCACATACACTAACCAACACCCCAAACACACTGAGCAACACCGGCCCACACACACCAGCCAACACCTCCACACACGCTGACCAACACTGGCCCACACACACTGACCAATACTGGCCCACATACACTGAGCAACACTGGCCCACACACACTGACCAAAACCGGCCCACACACACTGACCAACACTGGCCTACACACACTGACCAACAGCTGCCCACACACACTGACCAACAATGGCCCACATACACTGATCAACACTGGCCCTAACACACTGACCAACAACAGCCCACCCACGCTGACCAACACTGGCCAACACACACTGATCAACAGCTCCCACACAAACTGACCAACAATGGTCCACACACACTGACCAATACCAGACCACACACATTTTGAACAACACCGAGCCACACACGCTGACCAGTTCTGACCTACACACAATGACCAGCACAGGCCCATACACACTGACCAACACCTCCACATACGCTGACCAACACTGGCCCACAGACACTGACCAACACCGGCCCTAACACACTGACAACACCAGCCCACCCATGCTGACCAACACTGGCCCACACACAATGATCAACACCTGCCCACACACACTGACCAACAATGGCCCACACACACTGACCAATACCAGCCCACACATACTGAACAACAACGAGCCAGACACAATGACCAGTACCATCCCACACACACTGACCAACACCGGCCCACACACACTGACCAACACCTGCTCACTTACACTGAACAACTCTGGCTAATACACACTGACCAACACTGGCCCACTCACACTGACCAACACTGGCCCACACACACTGACCAACATTGGCCCACACACACTGACCAACACCAGACACTACACACTGACTAAAATCTGCCAACACACACTTACCAATACCAGCCCAGACACACTAACCAGAGCCATCCCGCACACACTGACCAACACTGGCCCACACACACTGACCAACACTGGCTCACATACACTGACCAACACTGACCCACACACACTGAACAACACTGGCCCACATACACTAACCAACACTGACCCACACACACTGACCAACACCGGCCCACACACACTGACCAACTCTGGCCCACACATGCTGACCAACACTGGCCCACACACACTGACCAACAGTGGCCCACAAACACTGACCAACACTGGCAACCATACACTGACCAACATTGGCCCACACACACTGACCAAAACCGGCCCACACACACTGACCAACACTAGCCCACACACACTGACCAACACCTGCCCACACACACTGACCAACACTGGCCCACACACACTGACCAACACTGGCACACATACACTGACCAACATTGGCCCACACACACTGACCAAAACCGGCCCACACACACTGACCAACACTAGCCCACACACACTGACCAACACTAGCCCACACTCACTGACCAACACCTGCCCACACACACTGACCAACACTGGCCCACACACACTGACCAACACTGGCACACACACACTGACCAACACCAGCGCACATACACCGACCAACACTGGCCAACAAAGGCTGACAAACAACGGCCCACACACACTGACCAACACTAGCGCACATACACTGACCAGCACTGGCCCATAAACACTGACCAACACCGGCCCATATGCACTGACCAACACTGGCACACTTACACTGACCAACACCGGTGCACACACACTGACCAACACTGGCCCACTCACACTGACCAACACCAGCCCACACACGCTGACCAACACTGGCCCACACATACTGATCAACAACTGCCCACTCACAGTGACCAACAATGGCCCACAAACACACTGACAAATAGCAGCCCACACATACTGAACAACACCGAGCCACACCCACTGACCAGTGCCGACCCACACACACTGACCAGCACAGGTCCATACACACTGACCAACACCAGCACAGACACACTGACCAACACCAGCTCACACACACTGACCAACAGCAGCCCAAACAGATTGTCCAAACAAGCCCACACACACTGACCAACACCGGCCCTCACACACTGACCAACACCGGCCCACACACACTGACCAACACCGGCCCACACACACTGACCAACACCGGCTCACACACACTGACCAACACTGGCCCACACACGCTGACCAACACTGGCCCTCACACACTGACCAACACCGGCTCACACACACTGACCAAAAGCGGCTCACACACACTGGCCAACAGTGGCCCACACACACTGATCAACACTGGCACATACACACTGACCAACACCAGCTGTCACACACTAACCAATACCCCTACATGCACTAACCAACACCCCCACACTCACTGACCAACACCCCCACACACACTAACCAACACCTCCACATACGCTGACCAACACCTGCCCACACACACTGATCAACACTGGCCCACACACACTGACCAACACCAGCCAACAAACATGACCAACACCGGTCCAGACAACGACTGACCATCACCAGGCAACACACACTGACCAACACCAGCTGTCACACACTAACCAACACCTCCACATGCGCTGACCAACACTGGCCCACAAACACTGACCAACACTGGCCAACAAACATGACCAACACCAGTCCAGACAAAGACTGACCATCACCAGGCAACACACACTGACCAACACTGGCCCACACACACTGATCAACACCTGCCCACACACACTGACCAACAATGGTCCACAAACACTGACCAACACCGGCCCACACACACTGACCAACACCTGCCCACACACACTGACCAACACCGGCACACACACACTGATCAACACCAGACACTACACACTGACTAAAACCTGCCAACACACACTTACCAATACCAGCCCAGACACACTGACCAGTACCTTCCCACACACACTAACCAACAATGGCCCACACACACTGACCAACACCAGCCCACAAACATGACCAACACCAGCTGACACACACTGACCAACACCAGACACAACACACTGACTAACACCTGCCAACATACACTTACCAATACCAGCCCAGACATACTGACCAGTACCATACCACACACACTGACCAACACTGGCCCAGGCAGACTTACCAACACCACCCACATACACTGACCAGCACCGGCTAACACTCTCTGACCAACACCGACCCACATACACTGACCAACACTGGCCTACACATACTGACCAACACCAGCCCACATACACTGACCAACACTGGCCCACACACACTGACCAACACTGGCCCACACACACTGACCAACACTGGCCCGCAAACACTGACCAATGCCAGCCTGCACATACTGAACAACACTGAGCCACACACACTGACCAGCACCGACGCACACACACTCACCACCACAGGCCCATATACACTGCCAACACCAGCACAGGCACACTGACCAACACCAGCTCACACACACTGACCAACAGCAGCCCAAACAGATTGTCCAAACAAGCCCACACAAACTGACCAACACCGGCCCTTACACACTGACCAACACCGACCCACACACACTGACACACACCGGCTGACACACACTGACCAACACCGGCCCACACACAGTGACCAACACCGGTCCCAACACACTGACCAACACTGGTCCACACACATTGACCATCACCAGCCAACACACACTGGTCGGCAGTGACCCAGGCACACTGACCAATGCTGACTTACACACACTGTCCAACACTAGCCCACGCATACTGACCAACATCAGCCCATGCATAACGACCAAAAGCAGCTTACACACACTTACCAACACCAGCCCAGACACACTGACCCATTCTGATGCACGCACATTCAGCAACACCGACCCATGCACACTACCCAGTGCTGACCCATGCATACTGGCCAACACTAGCCCACACAAACAGATCAACACCAGCTCACACACACTGAGCAACACCGGCCCTCACACACTGACCCACACCGGCCCACACACACTGACCAACACTGGCCCACACACACTGACCAACACCAGCCAACACACTCTGACCAACACTAGCGAACACACACTGACCAACAGTGGCCCATGCACACTGACCAACACTGGCCCATGCACACTGACCAACAGTGGCCCACACACACTGACCAACAGTGGCCCACGCACACTGACCAACACTGGCCCATGAACACTGACCAACAGTGGCTCACATATACTGACCAACACTGGCCAACACACAATGACCAACCCCTGCCCACACATACTGACCAACACACACTGACCAACACCAGCTGACACACACTGACCAACACCAGACACTACACACTGACTAAAATCTGCCAACACACACTTACCAATACCAGCCCAGACACACTGACCAGTACCATCCCACACACACTGACCAACACCGGACCACAAACATGACCAACACCAGCTGACACACACTGACCAACACCAGACACTGCACACTGACTAAAACCTGCCAACACACACTGACTAATACCTGCCCACACACACTGACCAACACCGGCACACACACACTAACCAACACTAGCCCACACACACTGATCAACACCTGCCCACACACACTGACCAACACTGGCCCACACACACTGACCAACACTGGCCCACACACACTGGCAACACTGGCACACATACACAGACCAACATTGGCCCACACACACTGACCAAAACTGGCCCACACACACTGACCAACACTAGCCCACACACACTGACCAACACCTGCCCACACACACTGACCAACACTGGCCCACACACACTGACCAACACTGGCACACACACACTGACCAACACCAGCGCACATACACTGACCAACACTGGCCCACAAACTCTGACCAACAACGGCCCACACACACTGACCAACAACAGCTAACATACACTGACCTGCACTGGCCCACAAACACTGACCAAAACCGGCCCACACACACTGACCAACACTAGCCCACACACACTGACCAACACCTGCCCACACACACTGACCAACACTGGCCCACACACACTGACCAACACTGGCACACACACACTGACCAACACCAGCGCACATACACTGACCAACACTGGCCCACAAACTCTGACCAACAACGGCCCACACACACTGACCAACAACAGCTAACATACACTGACCAGCACTGGCCCACAAACACTGACCAACACTGGCCCATATGCACTGACCAACACTGGCACACATACACTGACCAACACCGGCGCACACACAGTGACCAACACTGGCCCACACACACCGACCAACACCAGCCCACACACGCTGACCAACACTGGCCCACACATACTGATCAACAACCGCCCACTTACACTGACAAACAATGGCCCACAAACACACTGACCAATAGCAGCACACACATTCTGAACAACACCAAGCCACACCCACTGACCAGTGCCGACCCACACACACTGACCAGCACAGGTCCATACACACTGACCAACACCAGCACAGACACACTGACCAACAGCAGCTCACACACACTGACCAACAGCAGCCCAAACAGATTGTCCAAACAAGCCCACACACACTGACCAACACTGGCCCTCACACACTGACCAACACCGGCCCACACACACTGACCAACACCGGCCCGCACACACTGACCAACACCGGCTCACACACACTGACCAACACTGGCCCACACACACTGACCAACACTGGCCCACACACACTGACCAACACCGGCTCACACACACTGACCAACACTGGCCCACACACGTTGACCAACACTGGCCCTCACACACTGACCAACACCGGCTCACACACACTGACCAAAAGCGGCTCACACACACTGACCAACAGTGGCCCACACACACTGATCAACACTGGCACACACACACTGACCAACACCAGCTGTCACACACTAACCAATACCCCTACATGCACTAACCAACACCCCCACGCTCACTGACCAACACCCCCACACACTCTAACCAACACCTCCACATACGCTGACCAACACCCACTCACACACACTGATCAACACTGGCCCACACACACTGACCAACACCAGCCAACAAACATGACCAACACGGGTCCATACAAAGACTGACCATCACCAGGCAACACACACTGACCAACACCAGCTGTCACACACTAACCAACACCTCCACATACGCTGACCAACACTGGCCCACACACACTGACCAACACCGGTCCAGACAAAGACTGACCATCACCAGGCAACACACACTGACCAACACCAGCTGTCACACATTAACCAACACCTCCACATACGCTGACCAACACTGGCCCACACACACTGACCAACACCGGCCCTAACACACTGACCAACACCAGCCCACCCACGCTGACCAACACTGGCCCACACACACTGATCAACACCTGCCCACACACACTGAACAACACTGGCCCACACACACTGACCAGTACCAGCCCACACACACTGACCAGCACAGGCCCACACACTGACCAACACCAGCTCACACACACTGACCAACAGCAGCCCAAACAGATTGCCCAAATAAGCCCACACAAACTGACCAACACCGGCCCTCACACTCTGACCAACACCGGCCCTCACACTCTGACCAACACCGGCCCACACACACTGATCAACAGTAGCCCGCACACACACTGCCCAACTGTAGCCCACACACACACTGACCAACAGTGGCCCACCCACACACTGACCAACAGTGGCCCTCACACACACTGACCAATAGTGGCCCACACACACACACTGACTAACATCTGCCAACACACACTTACCAATACCAGCCCAGACACACTGACCAGCACCATCCTGCACACACTGACCAACACCGGCCCAGACAGACTTACCAACACCCACCCACAATACCAACCAACACTAGCCAAAACACACTGACCAACACCGGCTCACACACACTGACCAACACCGGCCCACACACACTGACCAACACCTGCCCACACACACTGACCAAAAGCGGCTCACACACACTGACCAACAGTGGCCCACACACACTGATCAACACTGGCACACACACACTGACCAACACCAGCTGTCACACACTAACCAATACCCCTACATGCACTAACCAACACCCCCACGCTCACTGACCAACACCCCCACACATACTAACCAACACCTCCACATACGCTGACCAACACCCACTCACACACACTGATCAACACTGGCCCACACACACTGACCAACACCAGCCAACAAACATGACCAACACGGGTCCATACAAAGACTGACCATCACCAGGCAACACACACTGACCAACACCAGCTGTCACACACTAACCAACACCTCCACATACGCTGACCAACACTGGCCCACACACACTGACCAACACCGGTCCAGACAAAGACTGACCATCACCAGGCAACACACACTGACCAACACCAGCTGTCACACATTAACCAACACCTCCACATACGCTGACCAACACTGGCCCACACACACTGACCAACACCAGCCCACAAACATGACCAACACCAGCTGACACACACTGACCAACACCAGACACAACACACTGACTAACACCTGCCAACAAACACTTACCAATACCAGCCCAGACATACTGACCAGTACCATACCACACACACTGACCAACACCGGCCCAGGCAGACTTACCAACACCACCCACATACACTGACCAGCACCGGCTAACACTCTCTGACCAACACCGACCCACATACACTGACCAACACTGGCCCACAAACTCTGACCAACAACGGCCCACACACACTGACCAACAACAGCTAACATACACTGACCAGCACTGGCCCACAAACACTGACCAACACTGGCCCATATGCACTGACCAACACTGGCACACATACACTGACCAACACCGGCGCACACACAGTGACCAACACTGGCCCACACACACCGACCAACACCAGCCCACACACGCTGACCAACACTGGCCCACACATACTGATCAACAACCGCCCACTTACACTGACAAACAATGGCCCACAAACACACTGACCAATAGCAGCACACACATTCTGAACAACACCAAGCCACACCCACTGACCAGTGCCGACCCACACACACTGACCAGCACAGGTCCATACACACTGACCAACACCAGCACAGACACACTGACCAACAGCAGCTCACACACACTGACCAACAGCAGCCCAAACAGATTGTCCAAACAAGCCCACACACACTGACCAACACTGGCCCTCACACACTGACCAACACCGGCCCACACACACTGACCAACACCGGCCCACACACACTGACCAACACCGGCTCACACACACTGACCAACACTGGCCCACACACACTGACCAACACTGGCCCACACACACTGACCAACACCGGCTCACACACACTGACCAACACTGGCCCACACACGTTGACCAACACTGGCCCTCACACACTGACCAACACCGGCTCACACACACTGACCAAAAGCGGCTCACACACACTGACCAACAGTGGCCCACACACACTGATCAACACTGGCACACACACACTGACCAACACCAGCTGTCACACACTAACCAATACCCCTACATGCACTAACCAACACCCCCACGCTCACTGACCAACACCCCCACACACACTAACCAACACCTCCACATACTCTGACCAACACCCTCTCACACACACTGATCAACACTGGCCCACACACACTGACCAACACCAGCCAACAAACATGACCAACACGGGTCCATACAAAGACTGACCATCACCAGGCAACACACACTGACCAACACCAGCTGTCACACACTAACCAACACCTCCACATACGCTGACCAACACTGGCCCACACACACTGACCAACACCGGTCCAGACAAAGACTGACCATCACCAGGCAACACACACTGACCAACACCAGCTGTCACACATTAACCAACACCTCCACATACGCTGACCAACACTGGCCCACACACACTGACCAACACCGGCCCTAACACACTGACCAACACCAGCCCACCCACGCTGACCAACACTGGCCCACACACACTGATCAACACCTGCCCACACACACTGAACAACACTGGCCCACACACACTGACCAGTACCAGCCCACACACACTGACCAGCACAGGCCCACACACTGACCAACACCAGCTCACACACACTGACCAACAGCAGCCCAAACAGATTGCCCAAATAAGCCCACACAAACTGACCAACACCGGCCCTCACACTCTGACCAACACCGGCCCTCACACTCTGACCAACACCGGCCCACACACACTGATCAACAGTAGCCCGCACACACACTGCCCAACTGTAGCCCACACACACACTGACCAACAGTGGCCCACCCACACACTGACCAACAGTGGCCCTCACACACACTGACCAATAGTGGCCCACACACACACACTGACTAACATCTGCCAACACACACTTACCAATACCAGCCCAGACACACTGACCAGCACCATCCTGCACACACTGACCAACACCGGCCCAGACAGACTTACCAACACCCACCCACAATACCAACCAACACTAGCCAAAACACACTGACCAACACCGGCTCACACACACTGACCAACACCGGCCCACACACACTGACCAACACCTGCCCACACACACTGACCAAAAGCGGCTCACACACACTGACCAACAGTGGCCCACACACACTGATCAACACTGGCACACACACACTGACCAACACCAGCTGTCACACACTAACCAATACCCCTACATGCACTAACCAACACCCCCACGCTCACTGACCAACACCCCCACACACACTAACCAACACCTCCACATACGCTGACCAACACCCACTCACACACACTGATCAACACTGGCCCACACACACTGACCAACACCAGCCAACAAACATGACCAACACGGGTCCATACAAAGACTGACCATCACCAGGCAACACACACTGACCAACACCAGCTGTCACACACTAACCAACACCTCCACATACGCTGACCAACACTGGCCCACACACACTGACCAACACCGGTCCAGACAAAGACTGACCATCACCAGGCAACACACACTGACCAACACCAGCTGTCACACATTAACCAACACCTCCACATACGCTGACCAACACTGGCCCACACACACTGACCAACACCAGCCCACAAACATGACCAACACCAGCTGACACACACTGACCAACACCAGACACAACACACTGACTAACACCTGCCAACAAACACTTACCAATACCAGCCCAGACATACTGACCAGTACCATACCACACACACTGACCAACACCGGCCCAGGCAGACTTACCAACACCACCCACATACACTGACCAGCACCGGCTAACACTCTCTGACCAACACCGACCCACATACACTGACCAACACTGGCCTACACATACTGACCAACACCAGCCCACATACACTGACCAACACTGGCCCACACACACTGACCAACACTGGCCCACACACACTGACCAACACTGGCCCGCAAACACTGACCAATGCCAGCCTGCACATACTGAACAACACTGAGCCACACACATTGACCAGCACCGACCCACACACACTGACCACCACAGGCCCATACACACTGACCAACACCAGCACAGGCACACTGACCAACACCAGCTCACACTCACTGACCAACAGCAGCCCAAACAGATTGTCCAAACAAGCCCACACAAACTGACCAACACCGGCCCTTACACATTGACCAAAACCGACCCACACACACTGACACACACCGGCTGACACACACTGACCAACACCGGCCCACACACAGTGACCAACACCGGTCCCAACACACTGACCAACACTGGTCCACACACATTGACCAACACCAGCCAACACACACTGGTCGGCAGTGACCCAGGCACACTGACCAATGCTGACTTACACACACTGACCAACACTAGCCCACGCATACTGACCAACATCAGCCCATGCATAACGACCAAAAGCAGCTTACACACGCTTACCAACACCAGCCCCGACACACTGACCCACACTGACGCACGCACATTCAGCAACACCGGCCCATTCACACTACCCAATGCTGACCCATGCATACTGGCCAACACCAGCCCACACAAACAGATCAACACCGGCCCACACACACTGACCGACACCGGCCCACACATACTGACCAACACCGGCCCACACACACTGACCAACACCGGTCCACCCACACTGACCAACACTAGCCAACACACACTGACCAACAGTGGCCCATGCACACTGACCAACACTGGCCCATGCACACTGACCAACAGTGGCCCACACACACTGACCAACAGTGGCCCACGCACACTGACCAACCCTGGCCCATGCACACTGACCAACAGTGGCCCACATATACTGACCAACACTGGCCAACACACAATGACCAACACCTGCCCACACATACTGACCAACACACACTGACCAACACCAGCTGACACACACTGACCAACACCAGACCTACACATTGACTAAAATCTGCCAACACACACTTACCAATACCAGCCCAGACACACTGACCAGTACCATCCCACACACACTGACCAACACCGGCCCATAGACCCTGACCAACACCGGCCCACAAACATGACCAACACCAGCTGACACACACTGACCAACACCAGACACTGCTCACTGACTAAAACCTGCCAACACACACTGACCAACACCTGCCCACACACACTGACCATAACCGGCCCACACACACTGACCAACACCGGCTGACACACACTGACCAACACCAGACACTGCACACTGACTAAAATCTGCCAACACACACCTACCTATACCAGCCCAGACACACTGACCATTACCATCCCACACACACTGACCAACACCTGCCCACACACACTGACCAACATCGTCCCAGACACACTGACCAACACCAGCCCACACACACTGACGAACACCGGCTAACACACACTGACCAACCCCGACCCACACACACTGACCAACACTGGCCAACACACACTGACCAACACCGGCCCACACATACTGACCAACACACACTGACCAGCACCAGCTCATGCACACTGACCAACAGTGGCCCACACACACACTGACCAACACCAGACACTACACACTGATTAATACCTGCCAACACACACTTACCAATACCAGACCTGACACACTGACCAGTACCATCCTGCACACAGACCAACACTGGCCCAACCAGACTTACCAACGCCAGCCCACACACACTAACCAACACTGGCCCACAGACACTAACCAACACTGGCCAACACACACTTACCGATACCAGCCCAGACACACTGACTAGTACCATCCCACACACACTGACCAACACCGGCCCACAAACATGACCAACACCAGCTGACACACACTGACCAACACCAGACACTGCTCACTGACTAAAACCTGCCAACACACACTGACCAACACCTGCCCACACACACTGACCATAACCGGCCCACACACACTGACCAACACCGGCTGACACACACTGACCAACACCAGACACTGCACACTGACTAAAATCTGCCAACACACACCTACCTATACCAGCCCAGACACACTGACCATTACCATCCCACACACACTGACCAACACCTGCCCACACACACTGACCAACATCGTCCCAGACACACTGACCAACACCAGCCCACACACACTGACGAACACCGGCTAACACACACTGACCAACCCCGACCCACACACACTGACAAACACTGGCCAACACACACTGACCAACACCGGCCCACACATACTGACCAACACACACTGACCAGCACCAGCTCATGCACACTGACCAACAGTGGCCCACACACACACTGACCAACACCAGACACTACACACTGATTAATACCTGCCAACACACACTTACCAATACCAGACCTGACACACTGACCAGTACCATCCTGCACACAGACCAACACTGGCCCAACCAGACTTACCAACGCCAGCCCACACACACTAACCAACACTGGCCCACAGACACTAACCAACACTGGCCAACACACACTTACCGATACCAGCCCAGACACACTGACTAGTACCATCCCACACACACTGACCAACACCGGCCCACAAACATGACCAACACCAGCTGACACACACTGACCAACACCAGACACTGCTCACTGACTAAAACCTGCCAACACACACTGACCAACACCTGCCCACACACACTGACCATAACCGGCCCACACACACTGACCAACACCGGCTGACACACACTGACCAACACCAGACACTGCACACTGACTAAAATCTGCCAACACACACCTACCTATACCAGCCCAGACACACTGACCATTACCATCCCACACACACTGACCAACACCTGCCCACACACACTGACCAACATCGTCCCAGACACACTGACCAACACCAGCCCACACACACTGACGAACACCGGCTAACACACACTGACCAACCCCGACCCACACACACTGACAAACACTGGCCAACACACACTGACCAACACCGGCCCACACATACTGACCAACACACACTGACCAGCACCAGCTCATGCACACTGACCAACAGTGGCCCACACACACACTGACCAACACCAGACACTACACACTGATTAATACCTGCCAACACACACTTACCAATACCAGACCTGACACACTGACCAGTACCATCCTGCACACAGACCAACACTGGCCCAACCAGACTTACCAACGCCAGCCCACACACACTAACCAACACTGGCCCACAGACACTAACCAACACTGGCCAACACACACTTACCGATACCAGCCCAGACACACTGACTAGTATCATCCCACACACACTGACCAACACCGGCCCACAAACATGACCAACACCAGCTGACACACACTGACCAACACCAGACACTACACACTGACTAACACCTGCCAACACACACTTACCTATACCAGCCCAGACACACTGACCAGTACCATCCCACACACACTGACCAACACCGGCCCAGGCAGACTTACCAATGCCAGCCCACACACACTGACCAACACTGGCCAACACACAATGACCAACACTGGCCCACACACACTGACCAACACCGGCTAACACACACTGACCAACACTGGCCAACACAAACTGACCAGCACCGGCCCATGCACACTGACCAACACCAGTCACCACGCACACTGACCTACATTGGCCTTGTTTCTAGTGTCTACATGTGTGTGAATATTACTGTGGCAGTGTAACAGATTGGAGCTGTGTCTGTTAAAGGGGAGGAGGCACTTTGAGCATGTAATGTTTACACAAGGTTTTCCTGTATGAAGATGCATAAACCTGCATTCACTGAGGCACAACAAAGATTCCCTTGCTTGATTCACAGAGGCTGGGTCATTATGACACAGAATGAGGACATTCAGCTCGTTGTGTCCATGCTGGCTCACTGTAGAGACCTGGGATGAGAGGACTCTCTTACGAGGAGAGATTGAGAAGAACGGGTCTATACTCTCTGGAGTTTAGAAGAATGAGAGGTGATCCAGTTGAAACGTATAAAATTCTGAGGATTTCATAAGGTTGCTGTTGAAAGGGTCTTCCCCCTGACAGTGTCAGAATAGGGTTTGTTCATTCAAGACTGTGATGAGGAAAAATGTCTTCACCCAGAAGGTTGTGAATCTTTGTAATTCTCTACCCTGGAGGATTGTGGATGCTCTACATTGAGTATAGTCAAGGCTGAGATCAGTAGATTTTCAGACACCATAGGAATTCAGGAAAGAGGGATCAGGTGGGAAAGTGAAGTTTAGGTGGGAGATCAGCCATGATCTTATTGAATGGTGGAGCAGGCTCGAGGGGCTGAATGGCCTCCTGCTGCTCCTATTTCTGAAGGTCTTGTGAACCGAATACTGGGTTGTGTTGGTTCCAGGAATATTGTGCACAGCAGTTGCTGATGGCGGTGCTGAGACTGAATACGAGTCCCTGTGGATTCCTGCTCACACTCAGCCCCGCACCTTTCCCCGTGACTGTCTCCTCTACCCTGATTCAGTGCTAAAACCATACAGAGCGGCTGTAAACTGTCACACTGTCAGTGTGTGAAGAGCTTGCACTCTCTCCCAGACTGTCACACCGAGAGAACCAGCTGATCAATTCCAAATCTATTCCCACTTGGAAAGAGCAGCCACAACACACTGCTTCAGCCCTTGTACTTTAGATTGGATTACATACCGAGAGAACTGAGAAATCCTTTCCCCTATCTGAAGTGAGCACAGATCATTAACTCTGGGCAGCTGTCTCGCTCCGCTTCTGTCAGTGTGAAGACTAACAGCCCCTAGATGTTAGATTGTGTTCAGAATTTCATTTCACACCAATTTCCCAGGGACAAACTTCAACTGTGAACATCAAAAAGATCAACTCTTCTTATGGATCATGTGTTCTTTCAGACTGAGTGGGCTGGGATGTTGTCACTCCCTCTTCCCTCACTCCCACCCTCACTTTTCCTTCGCACACCCCCCCCCTCTTTCCACTCTCACTCTCCCCTCCCCCTGCCCCTTGCCCTCACCTTCCATTCTCACCCTCTTTTCGCCCTCCTGCTCAGGCAGCATCTCGATTTTAAAAACTCTTGTCATTGTTTCCAAATCCCTCCAGGGCCTTGCTTCCACCCCCCACTCTCCCAGTCTCTGTAATTCCACCCCACCCCCCCCACCCCCAATCCCCAACCTCACAACCCTCCTCCGATCCTGCCCTTTTGAGCGTCCCCAGTTTTAATCTCTCTCCCACTTTCAGATGCTTGGACCCTACGCTCTCGAATTCCCTCCGAACCCTGACTGTCTCTCCCACCTCTCTCCTTTAAGAAGCTCCTTAAAACCTACCTCTCTGAGTGGCCTTTGGCTGCCTGCCTCGACACCTCCTACGCAGCTCAGTGCCCTGGGGTGTTATTTTCCATTAAATGCAGTATATAATTACCAGTAGTTGTTGAACTAGCTCAGAGCTAGACTTTGCAGATAAAAATTGTTTATGTGCATGGCTGGAACTTCACACAGCTTAACAGGAAAAATACAGACGGGGATACAACATCGGAATGATCCCTGACCTCTCACCTGCCCTGCTAACCTCTGACCTCTTGTCCTTGAGCAGTGAATTGCGCTGATGAAAAGTGAAGCAACGTCCTGCGGTTTGGATTCTCGCTGATTAACACAAAAAAACCATCAACTCTCTCCTCCCGGCCCCAAAATGAGTGGAGTTCCAGCAGATTGGGGGAGGGAGGTTACTACCAAGCTGTAAGGTTAATAGTGGTGCAGAGACCCTGCCCTGGGTCTCGAGAGGTTAATTTAAAACCTTGCTGGAAAATGGCATTGCCAATCCAGGAATAAAACCTCCCCTGGGCTCAGTGCCGTGTGCCAGTCGCCTTTGTCTGTGTGGCGTGATTGGCGAAATGAAGCGTGTACAGACTGAGCTTCTGCTCTGCCCAGATGTCGCCAAGCTGCTGTTCAATCTCCTGCTGCTGCTCTTAGCGGGTGACAAGGATTGTGGGAATGTTGAAAGATGCTGTTTACTGCCTGAGAGATGGAGAACAGCTCATGTGTGAACAGATCAGGTGAAGGTGTAGCTGCAGGCTCTGTGCATCAGTTCTCTTCTCATTATCAGCCGTGACATGAAGGCTATTCCTTCGAGGGTCTCGGGAGACCACATGGTGAAGACCACCACCCACCAACTCCTGCCATTCCCAATAGAAACCCAGCTTAAAAGCTCAAAACCGTTCAGAACGTTGAAAGTTAATGTGTTTGATTTTGTGTGTTCCCGTGTATTTGCCATGTGTTCCTGTGTGTGTTTCAATGTCTGAGTGTGTTTGAATGTGTTTCTTTCTTTGTGTGTGTTTGCTTGTCCCTGTGTGTGTGCATGTGTCTGTGTGTGTGTGTGTGTGCGTGTGTCTGTGTGTGCATGTGTCTGTGTGTTTGCTTGTCCCTGTGTGTGTGTGCGTGTGCCTGTGTGTCTGTGTGTTTGCTTGTCCCTATGTGTGCGTGTGCCTGTGTGTGCGTGTGTCCCTTTGTGTTTTAAAGCAGGCTTGTTTCAATATCTTTACTGCAGCCACTGAATGACTTTCCATCAATGAAGACTGGGGGGATCTGTGCTGGTCTGTGTGTCAAAGGAGCAGCTGGATTGCAGCCTGTCAAAGGCAAGGTCGAGGTGTCAGTCAATAGGTTGTCAATGCCTCTGACGGATTGTACAGGTTAATAACATGGCTGCTCCTGTCATACAAATGGCTGACCCCTGACAATGGAACTGCATATGAGCACTAACAGGACAGTTATTGAGTGTCCCAGCACTGACACATTGCCTGATGGACCTGAGATAGAACAAATCATTCCTTACATTATCCCTCTCTGACCTTATATAAATTCAAAGAAATGTTAGTGCCAATTCAGTGACAATATTGGGCAAAAACCAGTTGATGTGGCACTGAAGTCCCACAAGGCACAGGGTGATCCCAGACTGCGCTGAAATAGTTAATCCCAGCCCTCAGTGTCTCAGGGAGGGAAGTGGAGGTTTGCTCAGAGAAGCTGCTCCTGTACATGGCAGGTGACATGTGGTAGAGAGAGCGTGGGCACTGGATGTCAGGCCCTACTAGTTGAATATCAAGCCAGCACACACTGTCCCTATCTCTGTAACTTACCCCAGTCCCACAACTCTCTGAGATATCTGCACTCCTTTAATTCTGGCCTCTTGTGCATCCCCCAGATTTCCATCGCTCCACCATTGGCGGCCATGCCTTCAGCTGCCTGGACCCTAAGCTCTGGAATTCCCTCCCTGTCTCTCTACCTCTCTTTCCTCTTTTAAGACACTCCTTAGAACCAACTTCTTTGACCAAGTTTGCAGTCATGTGAACCAACATCTCCTCATGTGGTTTGGTGTCATGTTTTGTTTGCTAATGTTTCTGTGAAGTGCCTCGGAATATTTCACCACATTAAAGGCAGGGGATACAGTGGTGTTGTGGTAATGTCACTGCACTAGTAACCCAGAGGCCAAGGCTAATGCTCTTGGGGGGCTGGGCTAATCTCAGTAATGGTGACCATGAGATGATTGTTGTAAGAACCCATTTAGTTCACTATGAAACCTGCTGTCCTGGCCTGGCCAACAGATGACCCACAGCAATGTGGTTGACTCTGAGATGGCCTAGGAAGGCATACAGTTCAAGGGCAATTAAGGATGGGCAACAAATGCTGGCCTTGCCAGTGACGCCCATGTCCCATGAAAGAATGAAGAAAAAAAAGTATATAAGCACAAGTTGTTGGTGTTGGATCAGACGGACACAAATTGGTGCCTTCAGGAAGGGGGAAGGAAAATAAATGATAAAAGGCAGCATTTAACTTTTTAAATGTGGATATTAGAGAGACAGTTATTGATATCCATGGACAGCGCCCAGAGGGTATGTCACCTTCTGGATTGAACCTCGTCTGTTGTGGTTGTAGAGGTTGATTTGTGAATGGGCAGTCCCTTCCTCAGTGGGCGCAGATAAACAGCATGGGCCCGAGGTTGACTGATGTTTTTTCTTTCCGATGGGCTTCTTTTCCACCACCGGGTCATTTAGATAAGACCAAGGCTTTTATATTCTTGCATTCTTGAAAACTTGTGGATAAAGATTGTACATCCTGCACCCCGCCAGGGGTCCCAGTCTCTGCTAGATTGAATCCTGAGGTGTTTGTCTGGTTCCAGATGAACCGTGACTGGGAGAATCTTTTCAGTCCTACTCTCCTGAGCTCTGGATCTACAACAGTGGGCTTGAAGCTGCAGCATCCCAAGTTTGTGACTAATCACCAGCCACTCACTGGTACAGGGTCTCTGAGGACTTTCACCATAATTAATCACAAAGCAAGTGACTTTGAAAGCTCATCTATTAACAGACGGACATATCAGGCAGCACGCAGAGTGTGGTAACAATCCTATCGGAACACCCAAATACACTCACAGTCTCACACACTCAAATACATTCACAGGCTCACACACTCAAATACACTCACAGTCTCACACACTCAAATACACGCACTGTCTCACACACTCAAATACACTCACAGTCTCACACACTCAAATACACTCAGTCTCTCAGACTCAAATACACTCACAGTCTCACACACTCAAATACACTCACAGTCTCACACACACTCAAATACTCTCACAGTCTCACACACTCAAATACACTCACAGTCTCACACACTCAAATACACTCACAGTCTCACACACACTCAAATACACTCACAGTCTCAAACACACCGAAATAGACTCACAGTCTCACACACTCAAATACACTCACAATCTCACGCACCCAAATAAACTCACAGTCTCACACACCCGAATACACTCACAGTCTCACACACTCAAATACCTTCACAGTCTCACACACCCAAATACACTCACAGTCTCACACCCAAATACACTCACAGTCTCTCAGACTCAAATACACTCAGTCTCACAGACACTCAAACACACTCACAGTCTCAGACACACTCAAATACTCTCACAGTCTCACACACTCAAATACACTCACAGTCTCACACACTCAAATACACTCACAGTCTCACACACACTCAAATACACTCACAGTCTCAAACACACCGAAATAGACTCACAGTCTCACACACTCAAATACACTCACAATCTCACGCACCCAAATAAACTCACAGTCTCACACACCCGAATACACTCACAGTCTCACACACTCAAATACCTTCACAGTCTCACACACCCAAATACACTCACAGTCTCACACCCAAATACACTCACAGTCTCTCAGACTCAAATACACTCAGTCTCACAGACACTCAAACACACTCACAGTCTCAAACACCCAAATACACTCAGTCTTACATACTCAAATACATTCAGTCTCTCAGACTCAAATACACTCACAGTCTCACACACTCAAATACACTCACAGTCTCACACACACTCAAATACTCTCACAGTCTCACACACTCAAATACACTCACATTCTCACACACTCAAATACACTCACAGTCTCACACACACTCAAATACACTCACAGTCTCAAACACACCGAAATAGACTCACAGTCTCACACACTCAAATACACTCACAATCTCACGCACCCAAATAAACTCACAGTCTCACACACCCGAATACACTCACAGTCTCACATACTCAAATACCTTCACAGTCTCACACACCCAAATACACTCACAGTCTCACACCCAAATACACTCACAGTCTCTCAGACTCAAATACACTCAGTCTCACAGACACTCACACTCACAGTCTCAAACACCCAAATACACTCACAGTCTTACATACTCAAATACATTCAGTCTCTCAGACTCAAATACACTCACAGTCTCACACACTCAAATACATTCAGTCTCACACACGCAAATACACTCGCAGTCTCACACACCCAAATACACTCACAGTCTCACACACTCAAATACACTCACAGTCTCTCAGATTCAAATACACCCACAGTCTCACACACCCAAATACACTCACAGTCACACACACACTCAAATACACTCAGTCTCACACACCCAAATACACTCTCAGTGTCACACACTCAAATACACTCTCAATCTCTCAGACTCAAATACACTCAGTCTCAGACACCCAAGTACATTCACAGTCTCTCAGACTCAAATACATTCACAGTCTCTCAGACCCAAATACACTCACAGTCTCACACACCCAAATTCGTTCACAGTCTCTCAGACTCAAATACACTGACAGTCTCATAGGCCAGAATCACTTGGTCCTGTTGGTAGCGGGAGTAGTGTCAATGGGGGGAGCAATTCGGCATCAGGCACAGAAATTGGTTTCACGCCAGTGTGAAATCCCAGCGGCATCACCCGATGGTGTCTGCCATGGCAGAGCCCGAATCCCGCTGGAGGCCGGCGTCAACATGGTTTGCATCCCGCTTAAGGTCTGACCGGAACCGGCCCCTCCCCCCCCCCATGCCAGATTCACTGTTACGCCGGCAGGAAAACGTCTGGGCAAGTGCGACATACAGAATTCGGGAATTGGCCTCGCACAGATTGCAGACACCCACAGTGCGGAGGGTGCTGGAGCTCTACAGCTACTGGACCCTGGATGGAGGAGGTGTCCTCTTGGCCAGAGGTGAGGTTGTGGATGGAGCTGAGGGACTGGCTGGCTGAGGGTGTTGGTCTCATGGCAGAACACCCTCTTTACCAAGGTAAAGATCATGCAGCAGAGTCAAAAGCAGGAGAGAGGGAGCACTCACAGTTACTTTGAGAGAGGGATGCTGTGGTGCAGGATCCTCACATGGGTGTTCACCACCGAACTCACCATCGCCACAGGCACTGTCCACATCCTCACTAGTCAGCACGATGGCACTCTCCTCAAAGTGAGTGAGGGGCCTAATGTGGACCACTCCACACCCGGTCTGGACCTGTCCCTGCTATTGTGAGCCAGCTTCTCCTGCATGAAAACAGATGGAGAGAGTGTGAGCAGGACACATGGCACTGTGTGGAACGTTTGAGTGGTGAGAGGAGCCATGGACAGGATCAGGATGCAAACTCCAGAGGATATGAGCCTGATGGAGATGTGAGGGTGTGTGTGAGAGCTAGTGGTGTTGTCCCTTGAGGTGTGAGACCCCTGTGGATGTGTGATGGGTTTGTGAGTGTGAGAGTTGAGAGTGATGAGGTGCTTGACTTACCTGGCAGAAAGGATGAGAGAATTCATCCTCTTCCACTGGATGGCTGACCTCCTCTGTGCTCCCATGGTGCTGACCGCTGCTGCCACTGGCCTCCCAGGCCAGATTGGTGACGCTGGTGGACCTCCTGTGGCCAGAGCGAGTGTAGAGGACATCGCTCTGGCCTTCCACTGGGTCCAGCAGGCATCACAGAGAGGCGTCACTAAATTTGAGGGCTTCTGTCTCCTTTGGTTTGGGGGCCAATTGTCACCAGGATCAGTCCTGGTCTGTAGACATTAAGTCGGCTGGGCTCTGGTGCGCTTTAGACATGGTGCCCGGAGCGAGGAAACGCTGAGGTAAGAGCATAGCGGGGAAATCCGAGCCCAGCGGCCAGCAATCCGGAACGTTTCCCATCAATGCATTGTTAATGAGACGGGACGCGCTGGGAAGAGGACGATACAGTACAAAAAGCCACCATTGCAGCCAGCAGGTAAAACGACATTTTCACGCCCGGTACCGCACTTAGTACAAATTAGGGACAATTCTGCCCACCTACATTCAAATACACTCCCAATCTCACCCACAATCAAATACACACCCAATCTCACCCACAATCAAATACACTCCCAATCTCACACGCACTCAAATCCACTCCCAATCTCACACACGTTCAAATACACTCCCAATCTCACATGCAATCAAATACACTCCCAATCTCACACACACTCAAATACACTCGCAATCTCACACGCACTCAAATACACTCCCAATCTCACCCGCACTCAAATATACTCCCAATCTCACACGCATTCAAATACACTCCCAATCTCACATGCACTCAAATACACTCCCAATCTCACACGCACTCAAATACAATCCCAATCTCACACGCACTCAAATACACTCCCAATCTCACCCACACTCAAATACGCTCCCAATCTCACACGTACTCAAATACAATCCCAATCTCACACACACTAAAATACACTCCCAGTCACACACACACTCAAATACACTCCAAATTTTACATGCACCCAAATACACTCCCAATCCCACCCACACTCAAATACACTCACAATCTCACCCAGATTCAAATATACTCCCAAACTCACACACAATGAAATACGCTCCCAATCTCACACACACTGAAATATACTCCCAATCTCACACGCACTCAAATACACTCCCAAACTCACACATACTGAAATAAACTCCCAATCTCACACACACTCAAATACACTCCCAATCTTACCCACACTCAAATACACTCCCAATCTCACACGCACTCAGATACACTCCCAATCTCACCCACACTCAAATACACTCCCAATCTCACTCACACTCAAAAACAATTCGAATCTCACCCGCACTCACATACACTCCCAATCTCACACGCACTCAAATACACTCCCAATCTCAGCCACACTCAAATACACTCCCAATCTCACCCACACTCAAATACACTCCCAATCTGACTCACACTCAAATACACTCCCAATCTCACACGCACTCAAGTACACTCCCAATCTCACACGCACTCAAATACACTCCCAATCTCACCCACACTCAAATACACTCCCAATCTCACCCACACTCAAATACACTGCCAATCTCACACGCACTCAAATACACTCCCAATCTCAACCACACTCAAATACACTCCCAATCTCACACACACTCCAATACACTCCCAATCTCACACACACTGAAATACACACCCAAGCTCACTCACACTCAAGTACACTCCCAATCTCACCCACACTCAAATACAGTCCCAATCTCACACGCACTCAAATACACACCCAATCCCACACGTACTCAAATACACTCCCAATCTCACCCGCACTCAAATACACTCCCAATCTCACCCGCATTCAGATACACTCCCAATCTCACCCACACTGAAATACACTCCCTATCTCACCCACACTCAAATATACTCCCATTCTCACGCACACTCAGATACACTCCCAATCTCACACGCACTCAAATAGACTCCCAAACTCACAGGCACTCAAATACACTCCCAATCTCACCCACACTCAAACACACCCAAATCTCATACGCACACAAATACACTCCCAAATTCACCCACACTCAAATACACTCCCAACTCACACGCACTCAAATACACTCCTAATCTCACACGTGCTGAAATAAATCCCCAATCTCATCCACACTCAAATACACTCCCAATCTCACCCAGACTCAAATACACTCCCAAACTCACACACACTGAAATACACTCCCAATCTCACACACACTGAAATGCACTCCCAATCTCACCCACACTCAAATACACTCGCAATCTCAAACTCACTCACAAAAACTCCCAATCTCACACGCACTCAAATACACTCCCAATCTCACACACACTGAAATACACTCACAATCTAACCCACACTCAAATACACTCCCAATCTCACACACACTCCAATACACTCCCAATCTCACACACATTCAAGTACACTCCCAATCTCACACGCACTCAAGTACACACACAATCTCACACGTACTCAAATACACACCCAATCTCACCCACACTCACATACACTCCCAATCTCACACACACTGAAATACAGTCCCAATCTCACACGCACTCAAATACACACACAATCTCACACGTACTCAAATACACTCCCAATCTCACCCACACTGAAATACACTCCCAATCTCACCCACACTCAAATATATACCATTTCTCACGCACACTCAAATACACTCCCAATCTCAACCACACTCAAATACACTCCCAATCTCACACGAACTCAAATACACTCCCAATCTCATACACACTCAAATACACTCCCAATCTCATACACACTCAAATACACTCCCAATCTCACCCACTCTCAAATACACTCCAAATCTCACCCACACACAAACACACCCAAATCTCATACGCACACAAATACACTCCCAAATTCACCCACACTGAAATACACTCCCAACTCACACGCACACAAATACACAACCAATCTCACACGTGCTGAAATACATTCCAATCTCATCCACACTCAAATACACTCCCAATCTCACACACACTCAAATACACTCCAAATCTTACACACACTCAAATACACTCGCAATCTCAAACGCACTCACATAAACTCCCAATCTCACACGCACTCAAATACACTCCCAATCTCACACACACTGAAATACACTCACAATCTAACCCACACTCAAATACACTCCCAATCTCACACACACTCCAATACACTCCCAATCTCACACACACTGAAATACACACCCAAGCTCACTCACACTCAAGTACACTCCCAATCTCACCCACACTCAAATACAGTCCCAATCTCACACGCACTCAAATACACACCCAATCCCACACGTACTCAAATACACTCCCAATCTCACCCGCACTCAAATACACTCCCAATCTCACCCGCATTCAGATACACTCCCAATCTCACCCACACTGAAATACACTCCCTATCTCACCCACACTCAAATATACTCCCATTCTCACGCACACTCAGATACACTCCCAATCTCACACGCACTCAAATAGACTCCCAAACTCACACGCACTCAAATACACTCCCAATCTCACCCACACTCAAACACACCCAAATCTCATACGCACACAAATACACTCCCAAATTCACCCACACTCAAATACACTCCCAACTCACACGCACTCAAATACACTCCTAATCTCACACGTGCTGAAATAAATCCCCAATCTCATCCACACTCAAATACACTCCCAATCTCACCCAGACTCAAATACACTCCCAAACTCACACACACTGAAATACACTCCCAATCTCACACACACTGAAATGCACTCCCAATCTCACCCACACTCAAATACACTCGCAATCTCAAACTCACTCACAAAAACTCCCAATCTCACACGCACTCAAATACACTCCCAATCTCACACACACTGAAATACACTCACAATCTAACCCACACTCAAATACACTCCCAATCTCACACACACTCCAATACACTCCCAATCTCACACACACTCAAGTACACTCCCAATCTCACACGCACTCAAGTACACACACAATCTCACACGTACTCAAATACACACCCAATCTCACCCACACTCACATACACTCCCAATCTCACACACACTGAAATACAGTCCCAATCTCACACGCACTCAAATACACACACAATCTCACACGTACTCAAATACACTCCCAATCTCACCCGCATTCAAATACACTCGCAATCTCACCCACACTGAAATACACTCCCAATCTCACCCACACTCAAATATACACCATTTCTCACGCACACTCAAATACACTCCCAATCTCAACCACACTCAAATACACTCCCAATCTCACACGAACTCAACTACACTCCCAATCTCATACACACTCAAATACACTCCCAATCTCATACACACTCAAATACACTCCCAATCTCACCCACTCTCAAATACATTCCAAATCTCACCCACACACAAACACACCCAAATCTCATACGCACACAAATACACTCCCAAATTCACCCACACTGAAATACACTCCCAACTCACACGCACACAAATACACACCAAATCTCACACGTGCTGAAATACATTCCAATCTCATCCACACTCAAATACACTCCCAATCTCACACACACTCAAATACACTCCAAATCTTACACACACTCAAATACACTCGCAATCTCAAACGCACTCACATAAACTCCCAATCTCACACGCACTCAAATACACTCCCAATCTCACACACACTGAAATACACTCACAATCTAACCCACACTCAAATACACTCCCAATCTCACACACACTCCAATACACTCCCAATCTCACACACACTGAAATACACTCCCAATCTCACTCACACTGAATTACACTCCCAATCTCACCCACACTCAAGTACAGTCCCAATCTCACACGCACTCAAATACACACCCAATCTCACACGTACTCAAATACACTCCCAATCTCACCCGCACTCAAATACACTCCCAATCTCACCCGCATTCAAATACACTCCCAATCTCACCCACACTCAAATACACTCTCAATCTCAAGCACACTCAAATACACTCCCAATCTCACACGCACTCAATTACACTCCCAAACTCACACGAACTCAAATACACTCCCAATCTCACCCACGCTGAAATACACTCCCAATCTCACCCACACTAAAATACACTCGCAATCTCAAACGCACTCACATAAACTCCCAATCTCACATGCACTCAAATACACTCCCAATCTCACACACACTGAAATACACTCACAATCTAACCCACACTCAAATACACTCCCAATCTCACACACACTCCAATACACTCCCAATCTCACACACACTGAAATGCACACCCAATCTCACTCACACTCAAGTACACTCCCAATCTCACCCACACTCAAATACAGTCCCAATCTCACACGCACTCAAATACACACCCAATCCCACACGTACTCAAATACACTCCCAATCTCACCCACACTCAAATATACTCCCATTCTCACGCACACTCAAATACACTCCCAATCTCACACGCACTCAAATAGACTCCCAAACTCAAACGCACTCAAATAAACTCCCAATCTCAACCACACTCAAATACACTCCCAATCTCACCTACGCTCAAATACATTCCCAACCTCACCCACACTCAAATACACTCCCAATCTCACCCACTCTCAAATACACTCCCAATCTCACCTACGCTCAAATACACTCCCAATCTCACCCACACTCAAATAAGCTCCCAATCTTGCACGCACTCAAATACACTCCCAATCTCACCCACTCTCAAATACACTCCGAATCTCACCCACAGTCAAATACACTCCCAATCTCACACACACTCCAATTAACTCCCAATCTCACACACACTGAAATACACTCCCAATCTCACTCACACTGAAGTACACTCCCAATCTCACCCACACTCAAATACAGTCCCAATCTCACACGCACTCAAATACACACCCAATCTCACACGTACTCAAATACACTTCCAATCTCACCCGCACTCAAATACACTCCCAATCTCACCCGCATTCAAATACACTCCCAATCTCACCCACACTCAAATACACTCTCAATCTCACCCACACTCAAATACAATCCCATTCTCACGCACACTCAAATACACTCCCAATCTCACCCGCATTCAAATACACTCCCAATCTCACCCACACTCAAATACACTCTCAATCTCACCCACACTCAAATACAATCCCATTCTCACGCACACTCAAATACACTCCCAATCTCACACGCACTCAAATACACTCCCAAACTCACACGAACTCAAATAAACTCCCAATCTCAACCACACTCAAATACACTCCCAATCTCACACACACTCAAATACACTCCCAATCTCACCTACACTCAAATACACTCCCAATCTCACCCACACTCAAATAAACTCCCAATATCACACGCACTCAAATACACTCCCAATCTCACCCACTCTCAAATACACTCCCAATCTTACCCACTCTCAAACACCCCCAAATCTCATAGGCACACAAATACACTCCCAAATTCACCCACACTCAAATACACTCCCAACTCACACACATTCAAATACACTCCCAATCTCACATGTGCTGAAATACATTCCAATCTCATCCACACTCAAATACACTCCCAATCTCACACACACTCAAATACACTCCAAATCTTACACACACTCAAATACACTCGCAATCTCAAACGCACTCACATAAACTCCGAATCTCACACGCACTCAAATACACTCCCAATCTCACACACACTGAAATACACTCACAATCTAACCCACACTCAAATACACTCCCAATCTCACACACACTCCAATAACTCCCAATCTCACAAACACTGAAATACACTCCCAATCTCAGTCATACTGAAGAACACTCCCAATCTCACCCACACTCAAATACAGTCCCAATCTCACACGCACTCAAATACACACCCAATCTCATACGTACTCAAATACACCCCCAATCTCACCCGCACTCAAATACACCCCCAATCTCACCCGCATTCAAATACACTCCCAATCTCACCCACACTCAAATATACTCCCATTCTCACGCACACTCAAATACACTCCCAATCTCACACGCACTCAAATATACTCCCATTCTCACGCACACTCAAATACACTCCCAATCTCACACACATTCAATTACACTGCCAAACTCACACGAACTCAAATACACTCCCAATCTCACACACACTGAAATACACTCACAATCTGACTCACACTCAAATACACTCCCAATCTCACACACACTCAAATACACTCCCAATCTCACCCACACTCAAATACAGTCCCAATCTCACACGCAATCAAATACACACACAATCTCACACGTACTCAAATACACTCCCAATCTCACCTGCACTCAAATACACTCCCAATCTCACCCGCATTCAAATGCTCTACCAATCTCACCCACACTCAAATACACTCTCAATCTCACCCACACTCAAATACACTGCCAATCTCACCCATACTCAAATACGCCCCCAATCTCACACACACTCAAATACATTGCCAATCTCACCCACACTCAAATACACTCCCAATCTCACCGACACTCAAAAACAGTCCCAATCTCACCCACACTCAAAAACAGTCCCAATCTCACCCAAACTCAAATACACTGCCAATCTCACCCACACTCAAATATACTCCCAATCTTACACACAGTCAGATACACTCCAAATCTCACACAGACTCAAATACACTCCCAATCTCACATGCACTCAAATTCACTCCCAATCTCATACCGACTTAAATACACTCCCAATCTCACACGCACTCAAATACACTCCCAATCTTACACACAGTCAGATACACTCCAAATCTCACACAGACTCAAATACACTCCCAATCTCACACGCACTCAAATACACTCCGAATCTCACCCAAACTCAAACACACCCAAAACTCATACGCACACAACTACACTCCCAAATTCACCCACACTCAAATACACTCCCAACTCACACGCACTCAAATACACTCCCAATCTCACACGTGCTGAAATACATTCCAATCTCATCCACACTCAAATACACTCCCAATCTCACCCTGACTCAAATACACTCCCAAACTCACACATACTGAAATACACTACCAATCTCACACGCACTGAAATGCACTCCCTATCTCACACACACTGAAATATACTCCCAATCTCACACACACTCAAATACATTCCCAAACTCACACACACTGCAATAAACTCCCAATCTCACACACACTCAAATACACTCCCAATCTTACCCACACTCAAATACACTCCCAATCGCACCCACACTCAAATACACTCCCAATCTCACACGCACTAAAATACACTCCCAATCTCACCCACACTCAAATACACTCGCAATCTCAAACGCACTCACATAAACTCCCAATCTCACACGCACTCAAATACACTCCCAATCTCACACACACTGAAATACACTCACAATCTAACCCACACTCATATACACTCCCAATCTCACCCACACCCAAATACAGTCCCAATCTCACACGCACGCAAATACACACACAATCTCACACGTACTCAAATACATACCCAATTTCACCCGCACTCAAATACATCCGCAATCTCACCCGCATTCAAATACACTCCCAATCTCACCCACACTGAAATACACTCTCAACCTCACCCACACTCAAATATACTCCCATTCTCACACACACTCAAATAAACTCCCAATCTCACACGCCCTCAAATACACTCCCAAAATTGCACGAACTCAAATAAACTCCCAATCTCAACCACACTCAAATACACTCCCAATCTCACACAAACTCAAATACACTCCCAATCTCACACACACTCAAATACATGCCAATCGCACCTACGCTCAAATACACTCCCAATCTCACCCACACTCAAATAAGCTCCCAATCTCACACGTACTCAAATACACTCCCAATCTTACCCACACCCAAACACCCCCAAATCTCATACGCACACAAATACACTCCCAAATTCACCCACACTCAAATACACTCCCAACTCACACACACTCAAATACACTCCCAATCTCACATGTGCTGAAATACATTCCAATCTCTTCCACACTCAAATACACTCCCAATCTCACCCAGACTCAAATACAGTCCCAAACTCACACACACTGAAATACACTCCCAATCTCACCCACTCTCAAATACACTCCCAATCTTACCCACACCCAAACACCCCCAAATCTCATACGCACACAAATACACTCCCAAATTCACCCACACTCAAATACACTCCCAACTCACACACACTCAAATACACTGCCAATCTCACACGTGCTGAAATACATTCCAATCTCTTCCACACTCAAATACACTCCCAATCTCACCCAGACTCAAATACAGTCCCAAACTCACACACACTGAAATACACTCCCAATCTCACACACAATGAAATACACTCCCAATCTCTCACACACTGAAATATATTCCCAATCTCACACGCACTCAAATACACTCCCAAACTCACACACACTCAAGTACACTCCCAATCTCACCCACTCTCATTAAAGTCCCAATCTCACACGCACTCAAGTACACACACAATCTCACACGTACTCAAATACACACCCAATCTCACCCGCACTCAAATACACTTCCAATCTCACCCGCATTCAAATACACTCCCAATCTCACCCACACTGAAATACACTCCCAATCTCACCCACACTCAAATATACTCCCATTCTCACGCACACTCAAATACACTCCCAATCTCACACGCACTCAAATACACTCCCAAACTCACACGCACTCAAATAAACTCCCAATCTCAACCACACTCAAATACACTCCCAATCTCACACAAACTCAAATACACTCCCAATCTCACACACACTCAAATACACTCCCAATCTGACCTACGCTCAAATACACTCCCAATCTCACCCACACTCAAATAAGCTCCCAATCTCACACGTACTCAAATACACTCACAATCTCACCCACTCTCAAATACACTCCCAATCTTATCCACACTCAAACACACCCAAATCTCATACACACACAAATACACTCCCAAATTCACCGACACTCAAATACACTCCCAACTCACATGCAGTCAAATACACTCCCAATCTCACCCAGACTCAAATACACTCTCAAACTCACACACACTGAAATACACTCCCAATCTCACACACACTGAAATATAGTCCCAATCTCACACGCACTCAAATATACTCTAAATCTTACCCACACTCAAATACACTCCCAATCTCACCCATACTCAAATACACTCCCAATCTCACACGCACTCAAATGCACTCCAAATCTCACACGCATTCAAATACTCCCAATCTCACCCACACTCAAATACTCTCCCAATCTCACCCACACTGAAATACACTCGCTATCTCAAACGCACTCACATAAACTCCCAATCTCACACGCACTCAAATACACTCCCAATCTCACACACACTGAAATACACTCACAATCTCACACGCACTCAAATACACTCCCAAACTCACACACACTCAAATAAACTCCCAATCTCAACCAAACTCAAATACACTCCCAATCTCACCCACACTCAAATATACTCCCATTCTAACGCACACTCAAATACACTCCCAATCTCACACGCACTCAAATACACTCCCAAACTCACACGCACTCAAATAAATTCCCAATCTCAACCACACTCAAATACACTCCCAATCTCACACAAACTCAAATACACCCCCAATCTCACACACACTCAAATACACTCCCAATCTGACCTACGCTAAAATACACTCCCAATCTCACCCACACTCAAATAAGCTCCCAATCTCACACGTACTCAAATACACTCCCAATATCACCCACTCTCAAATACACTCCCAATCTCACCCACACTCAAATATACTCCCATTCTCACGCAAACTCAAATACACTCCCAATCTCACACGCACTCAAATATACTCCCATTCTCACGCACACTCAAATACACTCCCAATCTCACACACATTCAATTACACTGCCAAACTCACACGAACTCAAATACACTCCCAATCTCACACACACTGAAATACACTCACAATCTAACCCACACTCAAATACACTCCCAATCTCACACACACTCCAATACGCTCCCAATCTCACCCACACTCAAATACAGTCCCAATCTCACACGCAATCAAATACACACACAATCTCACACGTACTCAAATACACTCCCAATCTCACCTGCACTCAAATACACTCCCAATCTCACCCGCATTCAAATGCTCTACCAATCTCACCCACACTCAAATACACTCTCAATCTCACCCACACTCAAATACACTGCCAATCTCACCCATACTCAAATACGCCCCCAATCTCACACACACTCAAATACATTGCCAATCTCACCCACACTCAAATACACTCCCAATCTCACCGACACTCAAAAACAGTCCCAATCTCACCCACACTCAAAAACAGTCCCAATCTCACCCAAACTCAAATACACTGCCAATCTCACCCACACTCAAATATACTCCCAATCTTACACACAGTCAGATACACTCCAAATCTCACACAGACTCAAATACACTCCCAATCTCACATGCACTCAAATTCACTCCCAATCTCATACCGACTTAAATACACTCCCAATCTCACACGCACTCAAATACACTCCCAATCTTACACACAGTCAGATACACTCCAAATCTCACACAGACTCAAATACACTCCCAATCTCACACGCACTCAAATACACTCCGAATCTCACCCAAACTCAAACACACCCAAAACTCATACGCACACAACTACACTCCCAAATTCACCCACACTCAAATACACTCCCAACTCACACGCACTCAAATACACTCCCAATCTCACACGTGCTGAAATACATTCCAATCTCATCCACACTCAAATACACTCCCAATCTCACCCTGACTCAAATACACTCCCAAACTCACACATACTGAAATACACTACCAATCTCACACGCACTGAAATGCACTCCCTATCTCACACACACTGAAATATACTCCCAATCTCACACACACTCAAATACATTCCCAAACTCACACACACTGCAATAAACTCCCAATCTCACACACACTCAAATACACTCCCAATCTTACCCACACTCAAATACACTCCCAATCGCACCCACACTCAAATACACTCCCAATCTCACACGCACTAAAATACACTCCCAATCTCACCCACACTCAAATACACTCGCCATCTCAAACGCACTCACATAAACTCACAATCTCACACGCACTCAAATACACTCCCAATCTCACACACACTGAAATACACTCACAATCTAACCCACACTCATATACACTCCCAATCTCACCCACACCCAAATACAGTCCCAATCTCACACGCACGCAAATACACACACAATCTCACACGTACTCAAATACATACCCAATTTCACCCGCACTCAAATACATCCGCAATCTCACCCGCATTCAAATACACTCCCAATCTCACCCACACTGAAATACACTCTCAATCTCACCCACACTCAAATATACTCCCATTCTCACACACACTCAAATAAACTCCCAATCTCACACGCCCTCAAATACACTCCCAAAATTGCACGAACTCAAATAAACTCCCAATCTCAACCACACTCAAATACACTCCCAATCTCACACACACTCAAATACATGCCAATCTCACCTACGCTCAAATACACTCCCAATCTCACCCACACTCAAATAAGCTCCCAATATCACACGCACTCAAATACACTCCCAATCTCACCCACTCTCAAATACACTCCCAATCTTACCCACACCCAAACACCCCCAAATCTCATACGCACACAAATACACTCCCAAATTCACCCACACTCAAATACACTCCCAACTCACACACACTCAAATACACTCCCAATCTCACACGTGCTGAAATACATTCCAATCTCTTCCACACTCAAATACACTCCCAATCTCACCCAGACTCAAATACAGTCCCAAACACACACACACTGAAATACACTCCCAATCTCACACACAATGAAATACACTCCCAATCTCTCACACACTGAAATATATTCCCAATCTCACACGCACTCAAATACACTCCCAAACTCACACACACTCAAGTACACTCCCAATCTCACCCACTCTCATTACAGTCCCAATCTCACACGCACTCAAGTACACACACAATCTCACACGTACTCAAATACACACCCAATCTCACCCGCACTCAAATACACTTCCAATCTCACCCGCATTCAAATACACTCCCAATCTCACCCACACTGAAATACACTCCCAATCTCACACACAATGAAATACACTCCCAATCTCTCACACACTGAAATATATTCCCAATCTCACACGCACTCAAATACACTCCCAAACTCACACACACTCAAGTACACTCCCAATCTCACCCAATCTCATTAAAGTCCCAATCTCACACGCACTCAAGTACACACACAATCTCACACGTACTCAAATACACACCCAATCTCACCCGCACTCAAATACACTTCCAATCTCACCCGCATTCAAATACACTCCCAATCTCACCCACACTGAAATACACTCCCAATCTCACCCACACTCAAATATACTCCCATTCTCACGCACACTCAAATACACTCCCAATCTCACACGCATTCAAATACACTCCCAAACTCACACGCACTCAAATAAACTCCCAATCTCAACCACACTCAAATACACTCCCAATCTCACACAAACTCAAATACACTCCCAATCTCACACACACTCAAATACACTCCCAATCTGACCTACGCTCAAATACACTCCCAATCTCACCCACACTCAAATAAGCTCCCAATCTCACACGTACTCAAATACACTCACAATCTCACCCACTCTCAAATACACTCCCAATCTTATCCACACTCAAACACACCCAAATCTCATACACACACAAATACACTCCCAAATTCACCGACACTCAAATACACTCCCAACTCACATGCACTCAAATACACTCCCAATCTCACCCAGACTCAAATACACTCTCAAACTCACACACACTGAAATACACTCCCAATCTCACACACACTGAAATATAGTCCCAATCTCACACGCACTCAAATATACTCTAAATCTTACCCACACTCAAATACACTCCCAATCTCACCCATACTCAAATACACTCCCAATCTCACACGCACTCAAATGCACTCCAAATCTCACACGCATTCAAATACTCCCAATCTCACCCACACTCAAATACTCTCCCAATCTCACCCACACTGAAATACACTCGCTATCTCAAACGCACTCACATAAACTCCCAATCTCACACGCACTCAAATACACTCCCAATCTCACACACACTGAAATACACTCACAATCTCACACGCACTCAAATACACTCCCAAACTCACACACACTCAAATAAACTCCCAATCTCAACCAAACTCAAATACACTCCCAATCTCACCCACACTCAAATATACTCCCATTCTAACGCACACTCAAATACACTCCCAATCTCACACGCACTCAAATACACTCCCAAACTCACACGCACTCAAATAAATTCCCAATCTCAACCACACTCAAATACACTCCCAATCTCACACAAACTCAAATACACCCCCAATCTCACACACACTCAAATACACTCCCAATCTGACCTACGCTAAAATACACTCCCAATCTCACCCACACTCAAATAAGCTCCCAATCTCACACGTACTCAAATACACTCCCAATATCACCCACTCTCAAATACACTCCCAATCTCACCCACACTCAAATATACTCCCATTCTCACGCAAACTCAAATACACTCCCAATCTCACACGCACTCAAATATACTCCCATTCTCACGCACACTCAAATACACTCCCAATCTCACACACATTCAATTACACTGCCAAACTCACACGAACTCAAATACACTCCCAATCTCACACACACTGAAATACACTCACAATCTAACCCACACTCAAATACACTCCCAATCTCACACACACTCCAATACGCTCCCAATCTCACCCACACTCAAATACAGTCCCAATCTCACACGCAATCAAATACACACACAATCTCACACGTACTCAAATACACTCCCAATCTCACCTGCACTCAAATACACTCCCAATCTCACCCGCATTCAAATGCTCTACCAATCTCACCCACACTCAAATACACTCTCAATCTCACCCACACTCAAATACACTGCCAATCTCACCCATACTCAAATACGCCCCCAATCTCACACACACTCAAATACATTGCCAATCTCACCCACACTCAAATACACTCCCAATCTCACCGACACTCAAAAACAGTCCCAATCTCACCCACACTCAAAAACAGTCCCAATCTCACCCAAACTCAAATACACTGCCAATCTCACCCACACTCAAATATACTCCCAATCTTACACACAGTCAGATACACTCCAAATCTCACACAGACTCAAATACACTCCCAATCTCACATGCACTCAAATTCACTCCCAATCTCATACCGACTTAAATACACTCCCAATCTCACACGCACTCAAATACACTCCCAATCTTACACACAGTCAGATACACTCCAAATCTCACACAGACTCAAATACACTCCCAATCTCACACGCACTCAAATACACTCCGAATCTCACCCAAACTCAAACACACCCAAAACTCATACGCACACAACTACACTCCCAAATTCACCCACACTCAAATACACTCCCAACTCACACGCACTCAAATACACTCCCAATCTCACACGTGCTGAAATACATTCCAATCTCATCCACACTCAAATACACTCCCAATCTCACCCTGACTCAAATACACTCCCAAACTCACACATACTGAAATACACTACCAATCTCACACGCACTGAAATGCACTCCCTATCTCACACACACTGAAATATACTCCCAATCTCACACACACTCAAATACATTCCCAAACTCACACACACTGCAATAAACTCCCAATCTCACACACACTCAAATACACTCCCAATCTTACCCACACTCAAATACACTCCCAATCGCACCCACACTCAAATACACTCCCAATCTCACACGCACTAAAATACACTCCCAATCTCACCCACACTCAAATACACTCGCCATCTCAAACGCACTCACATAAACTCACAATCTCACACGCACTCAAATACACTCCCAATCTCACACACACTGAAATACACTCACAATCTAACCCACACTCATATACACTCCCAATCTCACCCACACCCAAATACAGTCCCAATCTCACACGCACGCAAATACACACACAATCTCACACGTACTCAAATACATACCCAATTTCACCCGCACTCAAATACATCCGCAATCTCACCCGCATTCAAATACACTCCCAATCTCACCCACACTGAAATACACTCTCAATCTCACCCACACTCAAATATACTCCCATTCTCACACACACTCAAATAAACTCCCAATCTCACACGCCCTCAAATACACTCCCAAAATTGCACGAACTCAAATAAACTCCCAATCTCAACCACACTCAAATACACTCCCAATCTCACACAAAGTCAAATACACTCCCAATCTCACACACACTCAAATACATGCCAATCTCACCTACGCTCAAATACACTCCCAATCTCACCCACACTCAAATAAGCTCCCAATATCACACGCACTCAAATACACTCCCAATCTCACCCACTCTCAAATACACTCCCAATCTTACCCACACCCAAACACCCCCAAATCTCATACGCACACAAATACACTCCCAAATTCACCCACACTCAAATACACTCCCAACTCACACACACTCAAATACACTCCCAATCTCACACGTGCTGAAATACATTCCAATCTCTTCCACACTCAAATACACTCCCAATCTCACCCAGACTCAAATACAGTCCCAAACACACACACACTGAAATACACTCCCAATCTCACACACAATGAAATACACTCCCAATCTCTCACACACTGAAATATATTCCCAATCTCACACGCACTCAAATACACTCCCAAACTCACACACACTCAAGTACACTCCCAATCTCACCCACTCTCATTACAGTCCCAATCTCACACGCACTCAAGTACACACACAATCTCACACGTACTCAAATACACACCCAATCTCACCCGCACTCAAATACACTTCCAATCTCACCCGCATTCAAATACACTCCCAATCTCACCCACACTGAAATACACTCCCAATCTCACACACAATGAAATACACTCCCAATCTCTCACACACTGAAATATATTCCCAATCTCACACGCACTCAAATACACTCCCAAACTCACACACACTCAAGTACACTCCCAATCTCACCCAATCTCATTAAAGTCCCAATCTCACACGCACTCAAGTACACACACAATCTCACACGTACTCAAATACACACCCAATCTCACCCGCACTCAAATACACTTCCAATCTCACCCGCATTCAAATACACTCCCAATCTCACCCACACTGAAATACACTCCCAATCTCACCCACACTCAAATATACTCCCATTCTCACGCACACTCAAATACACTCCCAATCTCACACGCATTCAAATACACTCCCAAACTCACACGCACTCAAATAAACTCCCAATCTCAACCACACTCAAATACACTCCCAATCTCACACAAACTCAAATACACTCCCAATCTCACACACACTCAAATACACTCCCAATCTGACCTACGCTCAAATACACTCCCAATCTCACCCACACTCAAATAAGCTCCCAATCTCACACGTACTCAAATACACTCACAATCTCACCCACTCTCAAATACACTCCCAATCTTATCCACACTCAAACACACCCAAATCTCATACACACACAAATACACTCCCAAATTCACCGACACTCAAATACACTCCCAACTCACATGCACTCAAATACACTCCCAATCTCACCCAGACTCAAATACACTCTCAAACTCACACACACTGAAATACACTCCCAATCTCACACACACTGAAATATAGTCCCAATCTCACACGCACTCAAATATACTCTAAATCTTACCCACACTCAAATACACTCCCAATCTCACCCATACTCAAATACACTCCCAATCTCACACGCACTCAAATACACACCAAATCTCACACGCAATCAAATACTCCCAAACTCACCCACACTCAAATACTCTCCCAATCTCACCCACACTGAAATACACTCGCTATCTCAAACGCACTCACATAAACTCCCAATCTCACACGCACTCAAATACACTCCCAATCTCACACACACTGAAATACACTCACAATCTCACACGCACTCAAATACACTCCCAAACTCACACACACTCAAATAAACTCCCAATCTCAACCAAACTCAAATACACTCCCAATCTCACCCACACTCAAATATACTCCCATTCTAACGCACACTCAAATACACTCCCAATCTCACACGCACTCAAATACACTCCCAAACTCACACGCACTCAAATAAATTCCCAATCTCAACCACACTCAAATACACTCCCAATCTCACACAAACTCAAATACACCCCCAATCTCACACACACTCAAATACACTCCCAATCTGACCTACGCTAAAATACACTCCCAATCTCACCCACACTCAAATAAGCTCCCTATCTCACACGTACTCAAATACACTCCCAATATCACCCACTCTCAAATACACTCCCAATCTCACCCACACTCAAATATACTCCCATTCTCACGCAAACTCAAATACACTCCCAATCTCACACGCACTCAAATATACTCCCATTCTCACGCACACTCAAATACACTCCCAATCTCACACACATTCAATTACACTGCCAAACTCACACGAACTCAAATACACTCCCAATCTCACACACACTGAAATACACTCACAATCTAACCCACACTCAAATACACTCCCAATCTCACACACACTCCAATACGCTCCCAATCTCACCCACACTCAAATACAGTCCCAATCTCACACGCAATCAAATACACACACAATCTCACACGTACTCAAATACACTCCCAATCTCACCTGCACTCAAATACACTCCCAATCTCACCCGCATTCAAATGCTCTACCAATCTCACCCACACTCAAATACACTCTCAATCTCACCCACACTCAAATACACTGCCAATCTCACCCATACTCAAATACGCCCCCAATCTCACACACACTCAAATACATTGCCAATCTCACCCACACTCAAATACACTCCCAATCTCACCGACACTCAAAAACAGTCCCAATCTCACCCACACTCAAAAACAGTCCCAATCTCACCCAAACTCAAATACACTGCCAATCTCACCCACACTCAAATATACTCCCAATCTTACACACAGTCAGATACACTCCAAATCTCACACAGACTCAAATACACTCCCAATCTCACATGCACTCAAATTCACTCCCAATCTCATACCGACTTAAATACACTCCCAATCTCACACGCACTCAAATACACTCCCAATCTTACACACAGTCAGATACACTCCAAATCTCACACAGACTCAAATACACTCCCAATCTCACACGCACTCAAATACACTCCGAATCTCACCCAAACTCAAACACACCCAAAACTCATACGCACACAACTACACTCCCAAATTCACCCACACTCAAATACACTCCCAACTCACACGCACTCAAATACACTCCCAATCTCACACGTGCTGAAATACATTCCAATCTCATCCACACTCAAATACACTCCCAATCTCACCCTGACTCAAATACACTCCCAAACTCACACACACTGAAATACACTACCAATCTCACACGCACTGAAATGCACTCCCTATCTCACACACACTGAAATATACTCCCAATCTCACACACACTCAAATACATTCCCAAACTCACACACACTGCAATAAACTCCCAATCTCACACACACTCAAATACACTCCCAATCTTACCCACACTCAAATACACTCCCAATCGCACCCACACTCAAATACACTCCCAATCTCACACGCACTAAAATACACTCCCAATCTCACCCACACTCAAATACACTCGCCATCTCAAACGCACTCACATAAACTCCCAATCTCACACGCACTCAAATACACTCCCAATCTCACACACACTGAAATACACTCACAATCTAACCCACACTCATATACACTCCCAATCTCACCCACACCCAAATACAGTCCCAATCTCACACGCACGCAAATACACACACAATCTCACACGTACTCAAATACATACCCAATTTCACCCGCACTCAAATACATCCGCAATCTCACCCGCATTCAAATACACTCCCAATCTCACCCACACTGAAATACACTCTCAATCTCACCCACACTCAAATATACTCCCATTCTCACACACACTCAAATAAACTCCCAATCTCACACGCCCTCAAATACACTCCCAAAATTGCACGAACTCAAATAAACTCCCAATCTCAACCACACTCAAATACACTCCCAATCTCACACAAAGTCAAATACACTCCCAATCTCACACACACTCAAATACATGCCAATCTCACCTACGCTCAAATACACTCCCAATCTCACCCACACTCAAATAAGCTCCCAATATCACACGCACTCAAATACACTCCCAATCTCACCCACTCTCAAATACACTCCCAATCTTACCCACACCCAAACACCCCCAAATCTCATACGCACACAAGTACACTCCCAAATTCACCCACACTCAAATACACTCCCAACTCACACACACTCAAATACACTCCCAATCTCACACGTGCTGAAATACATTCCAATCTCTTCCACACTCAAATACACTCCCAATCTCACCCAGACTCAAATACAGTCCCAAACACACACACACTGAAATACACTCCCAATCTCACACACAATGAAATACACTCCCAATCTCTCACACACTGAAATATATTCCCAATCTCACACGCACTCAAATACACTCCCAAACTCACACACACTCAAGTACACTCCCAATCTCACCCACTCTCATTACAGTCCCAATCTCACACGCACTCAAGTACACACACAATCTCACACGTACTCAAATACACACCCAATCTCACCCGCACTCAAATACACTTCCAATCTCACCCGCATTCAAATACACTCCCAATCTCACCCACACTGAAATACACTCCCAATCTCACCCACACTCAAATATATTCCCATTCTCACGCACACTCAAATACACTCCCAATCTCACACGCACTCAAATACACTCCCAAACTCACACGCACTCAAATAAACTCCCAATCTCAACCACACTCAAATACACTCCCAATCTCACACAAACTCAAATACACTCCCAATCTCACACACACTCAAATACACTCCCAATCGGACCTACGCTCAAATACACTCCCAATCTCACCCACACTCAAATAAGCTCCCAATCTCACACGTACTCAAATACACTCACAATCTCACCCACTCTCAAATACACTCCCAATCTTATCCACACTCAAACACACCCAAATCTCATACACACACAAATACACTCCCAAATTCACCGACACTCAAATACACTCCCAACTCACATGCACTCAAATACACTCCCAATCTCACCCAGACTCAAATACACTCTCAAACTCACACACACTGAAATACACTCCCAATCTCACACACACTGAAATAAACTCCCAATCTCACACACACTCAAATACACTGCCAATCTTACCCACACTCAAATACACTCCCAATCTCACCCATACTCAAATACACTCCCAATCTCACACGCACTCAAATGCACTCCAAATCTCACACGCATTCAAATACTCCCAATCTCACCCACACTCAAATACTCTCCCAATCTCACCCACACTGAAATACACTCGCTATCTCAAACGCACTCACATAAACTCCCAATCTCACACGCACTCAAATACACTCCCAATCTCACACACACTGAAATACACTCACAATCTCACACGCACTCAAATACACTCCCAAACTCACACACACTCAAATAAACTCCCAATCTCAACCAAACTCAAATACACTCCCAATCTCACCCACACTCAAATATACTCCCATTCTAACGCACACTCAAATACACTCCCAATCTCACACGCACTCAAATACACTCCCAAACTCACACGCACTCAAATAAATTCCCAATCTCAACCACACTCAAATACACTCCCAATCTCACACAAACTCAAATACACCCCCAATCTCACACACACTCAAATACACTCCCAATCTGACCTACGCTAAAATACACTCCCAATCTCACCCACACTCAAATAAGCTCCCAATCTCACACGTACTCAAATACACTCCCAATATCACCCACTCTCAAATACACTCCCAATCTTATCCACACTCAAACACACCCAAATCTCATACGCACACAAATACACTCCCAAATTCACCAACACTCAAATACACTCCCAACTCACATGCGCTCAAATACACTCCCAATCTCACCCAGACTCAAATACACTCTCAAACTCACACACACTGAAATACACTCCCAATCTCACACACACTGAAATATACTCCCAATCTCACACGCACTCAAATATACTCTAAATCTTACCCACACTCAAGTACACTCCCAATCTCAACCATACTCAAATACACTCCCAATCTCACACGCACTCAAATGCACTCCAAATCTCACACGCATTCAAATACACTCCCAATCTCACCCACACTCAAATACACTCCCAATCTCACCCACACTCAAATACACTCGCAATCTCAAACGCACTCACATAAACTCCCAATCTCACACGCACTCAAATACACTCCCAATCTCACACACACTGAAATACACTCACAATCTCACACGCACTCAAATACACTCCCAAACTCACACGCACTCAAATAAACTCCCAATCTCAACCACACTCAAATACACTCCCAATCTCACACAAACTCAAATACACCCCCAATCTCTCACTCACTCAAATACACTCCCAATCTGACCTACGCTCAAATGTACTCCCAATCTCACCCACACTCAAATAAGCTCCCAATCTCACACGTACTCAAATACACTCCCAATCTCACCCACTCTCAAATACACTCCCAATCTTATCCACACTCAAACACACCCAAATCTCATACGCACACAAATACACTCCCAAATTCACCGACACTCAAATACACTCCCAACTCACATGCACTCAAATACACTCCCAATCTCACCCACACTCAAATACACTCCCAATCTCACACACACTGAAATACACTCCCAATCTCACACACACTGAAATATACTCCCAATCTCACACGCACTCAAATATACTCTAAATCTTACCCACACTCAAGTACACTCCCAATCTCACCCATACTCAAATACACTCCCAATCTCACACGCACTCAAATGCACTCCAAATCTCACACACATTCAAATACACTCCCAATCTCACCCACACTCAAATACACTCCCAATCACACCCATACTCAAATACACTCGCAATCTCAAACGCACTCACATAAACTCCCAATCTCACACGCACTCAAATACACTCCCAATCTCACACACACTGAAATACACTCACAATCTCACACGCACTCAAATACACTCCCAAACTTACACGCACTCAAATAAACTCCCAATCTCACCCACACTCAAATACACTCCCAATCTCACACAAACTCAAATATACTCCCAATCTCACACACACTCAAATACACTCCCAATCTCACCTACGCTCAAATACACACCCAGTCTCACCCACACTCAAATAAGCTCCCAATCTCACATGCACTCAAATATACTCCCAATCTCACCCACTCTCAAATACACTCCCAATCTTACCCACACTCAAGCACACCCAAATCTCATACGCACACAAATACACTCCCTAATTCACCCACACTCAAATACACTCCCAACTCACACGCACTTAAATACACTCCCAATCTCACACGTGCTGAAATACATTCCAATCTTAACCACACTCAAATACACTCCCAATCTCACCCAGACTCAAATACACTCCCAAACTCACACACACTGAAATACACTCCCAAACTCACACACACTGAAATATACTCCCAATCTCACACGCACTCAAATACACTCCCAAACATACACACACTGAAATAAACTCCCAATCTCACACACACTCAAATACACTCCCAATCTTACCCACACTCAAATACACTCCCAATCTCACCCACACTGAAATACACTCCCAATCTCACACGCACTCAAATACACTCCAAATCTCACACGCACTCAAATACACTCCCAATCTCACCCACACTCGAGTACACTCCCAATCTCACCCACACTCAAGTACACTCGCAATCTCAAACGCACTCACATAAACTCCCAATCTCACACGCACTCAAATACACTCCCAATCTCACACACACTGAAATACACGCACAATCTAACCCACACTCACATACACTCCCAATCTCACACACACTCCAATACACTCCCAAGCTCACACAAACTGAAATACACATCCAATCTCACTCACACTGAAGAACACTCCCAATCTCACCCACACTCAAATACAGTCCCAATCTCACACATACTCAAATACACTCTCAATCTCACCCGCATTCAAATACACTCGCAATCTCACCCACACTGAAATACACTCCCAATCTCACCCACACTCAAATATACTCCCTTTCTCACGCACACTCAAATACACTCCCAATCTCAACCACACTCAAATACACTCCCAATCTCACACAAACTCAAATACACTCCCAATCTCACACACACTCAAATACACTCCCAATCTGACCTACGCTCAAATACACTCCCAATCTCACACACACTGAAATACACTCACAATCTAACCCACACTCCCATACACTCCCAATCTCACACACACTCCAATACACTCCCAATCTCACACACACTGAAATACACTCCCAATCTCACTCACACTGAAGAACACTCCCAATCTCACGCACACTCAAATACAGTCCCAATCTCACACGCACTAAAATACACACCCAATCTCACACATACTCAAATACACTCTCAATCTCACCCGCATTCAAATACACTCGCAATCTCACCCACACTGAAATACACTCCCAATCTCACACACACTCAAATATACTCCCTTTTCTCACGCACACTCAAATACACTCCCAATCTCAACCACACTCAAATACACTCCCAATCTCACACAAACTCAAATACACTCCCAATCTCACACACACTCAAATACACTCCCAATCTGACCTACGCTCAAATACACTCCCAATCTCACACACACTGAAATACACTCACAATCTAACCCACACTCACATACACTCCCAATCTCACACACACTCCAATACACTCCCAATCTCACACACACTGAAATACACTCCCAATCTCACTCACACTGAAGAACACTCCCAATCACACCCACACTCAAATGCAGTCCCAATCTCACACGCACTCAAATGCACACCCAATCTCACACATACTCAAATACACTCCCAATCTCACCCGCATTCAAATACACTCGCAATCTCACCCACACTGAAATACACTCCCAATCTCACCCACACTCATATATACTCCCTTTCTCACGCACACTCAAATACACTCCCAATCTCAACCACACTCAAATACACTCCCCATCTCACACAAACTCAAATACACTCCCAATCTCACACACACTCAAATACACTCCCAATCTCACCCGCTCTCAAATACACTCCCAATCTCTCCCGCATTCAAATACGCTCCCAATCTCACCCACACTCAAATACACTCTCAATCTCACCCACACACAAATATACTCCCATTCTCACGCACACTCAAATACACTCCCAATCTCACACGCACTCAAATACACTCCCAAACTCACACGAACTCAAATAAACTCCCAATCTCACACAAACTCAAATACACTCCCAATCTCACACACACTCAAATACACTCCCAATCTCACCTACGCTCAAATACACTCCCAATCTCACCCACACTCAAATAAGCTCCCAATATCACACGCACTCAAATACACTCCCAATCTCACCCACTCTCAAATACACTCCCAATCTTACCCACACTCAAACACCCCCAAATCTCATAGGCACACAAATACACTCCCAAATTCACCCACACTCAAATAAACTACCAACTCACACACACTCAAATACACTCCCAATCTCACACGTGCTGAAATACATTCCAATCTCATCCACACTCAAATACACTCCCAAGCTCACACACACTCAAATACATTCCAAATCTTACACACACTCAAATACACTCGCAATCTCAAACGCACTCACATAAACTCCCAATCTCACACACACTCAAATACACTCCCAATCTCACTCACGCTGAAGTACATTCCCAATCTCACCCACACTCAAATACAGTCCCAATCTCACACGCACTCAAATACACACCCAAGCTCACATGTACTCAAATACACTCCCAATCACACCCGCACTCAAATACACTCCCAATCTCACCCGCATTCAAATACACTCCCAATCTCACCCACACTCAAATATACTCCCATTCTCATGCACACTGAAATACACCCCCAAACTCACCCAGACTCAAATACACTCCCAAACTCACACACACTGAAATACACTCCCAATCTCACACACACTGAAATATACTCCCAATCTCACATGCACTCAAATACACTCCCAATCTCACACACACTCACATACACTCCCAATCTCACACACATTGAAATACACTCCCAAACTCGCACGAACTCAAATAAACTCCCAATCTCAACCACACTCAAATACACTCCCAATCTCACACAAACTCAAATACACTGCCAATCTCACACGCACTCACATACACTCCCAATCTCACACGCACTCAAATACACTCCCCATCTCACCCACTCTCAAATACACTCCCAATCCTACCCACACTCAAGCACACCCAAATCTCATACGCACACAAATACACTCCCTAATTCACCCACACTCAAATACACTCCCAACTCACACGCACTTAAATACACTCCCAATCTCACACGTGCTGAAATACATTCCAATCTTAACCACACTCAAATACACTCCCAATCTCACCCAGACTCAAATACACTCCCAAACTCACACACACTGAAATACAATCCCAATCGCACACACACTGAAATATACTCCCAATCTCACACGCACTCAAATACACTCCAAATCTCACACGCACTCAAATACACTCCCAATCTCACCCACACTCGAGTACACTCCCAATCTCACCCACACTCAAGTACACTCGCAATCTCAAACGCACTCACATAAACTCCCAATCTCACACGCACTCAAATACACTCCCAATCTCACACACACTGAAATACACTCACAATCTAACCCACACTCACATACACTCCCAATCTCACACACACTCCAATACACTCCCAATCTCACACACACTGAAATACACTCCCAATCTCACTCACACTGAAGAACACTCCCAATCTCACCCACACTCAAATACAGTCCCAATCTCACACGCACTAAAATACACACCCAATCTCACACATACTCAAATACACTCTCAATCTCACCCGCATTCAAATACACTCGCAATCTCACCCACACTGAAATACACTCCCAATCTCACCCACATTCAAATATACTCCCTTTCTCACGCACACTCAAATACACTCCCAATCTCAACCACACTCAAATACACTCCCAATCTCACACAAACTCAAATACACTCCCAATCTCACCCACACTCAAATACACTCCCAATCTGACCTACGCTCAAATACACTCCCAATCTCACACACACTGAAATACACTCACAATCTAACCCACACTCACATACACTCCCAATCTCACACACATTCCAATACACTCCCAATCTCACACACACTGAAATACACTCCCAATCTCACTCACACTGAAGAACACTCCCAATCACACCCACACTTAAATGCAGTCCCAATCTCACACGCACTCAAATGCACACCCAATCTCACACATACTCAAATACACTCCCAATCTCACCCGCATTCAAATACACTCGCAATCTCACCCACACTGAAATACACTCACAATCTCACCCACACTCATATATACTCCCTTTCTCACGCACACTCAAATACACTCCCAATCTCAACCACACTCAAATACACTCCCCATCTCACACAAACTCAAATACACTCCCAATCTCACACACACTCAAATACACTCCCAATCTCACCCGCACTCAAATACACTCCCAATCTCACCCGCATTCAAATACGCTCCCAATCTCACCCACACTCAAATACACTCTCAATCTCACCCACACACAAGTATACTCCCATTCTCACGCACACTCAAATACACTCCCAATCTCACACGCACTCAAATACACTCCCAAACTCACACGAACTCAAATAAACTCCCAATCTCACACAAACTCAAATACACTCCCAATCTCACACACACTCAAATACACTCCCAATCTCACCTACGCTCAAATACACTCCCAATCTCACCCACACTCAAATAAGCTCCCAATATCACAAGCACTCAAATACACTCCCAATCTCACCACTCTCAAATACACTCCCAATCTTACCCACACTCAAACAACCCCAAATCTCATAGGCACACAAATACACTCCCAAATTCACCCACACTCAAATAAACTACCAACTCACACACACTCAAATACACTCCCAATCTCACACGTGCTGAAATACATTCCAATCTCACCCACACTCAAATACACTCCCAAGCTCACACACACTCAAATACATTCCAAATCTTACACACACTCAAATACACTCGCAATCTCAAACGCACTCACATAAACTCCCAAACTCACACGCACTCAAATACGCTCCCAATCTCACACACACTGAAATACACTCACAATCTAACCCACACTCAAATACACTCCCAATCTCACACACACTCCAATACACTCCCAATCTCACACACATTGAAATACACTCCCAATCTCACTCACGCTGAAGTACATTCCCAATCTCACCCACACTCAAATACAGTCCCAATCTCACACGCACTCAAATACACACCCAAGCTCACATGTACTCAAATACACTCCCAATCTCACCCGCACTGAAATACACTCCCAATCTCACCCGCATTCAAATACACTCCCAATCTCACCGACACTCAAATACACTCTCAATCTCACCCACACTCAAATATACTCCCATTCACACACACACTGAAATACACTCCCAAACTCACCCAGACTCAAATACACTCCCAAACTCACACACACTGAAATACACTCCCAATCTCACACACACTGAAATATACTCCCAATCTCACATGCACTCAAATACACTCCCAATCTCACACGCACTCACATACACTCCCAATCTCACACACACTGAAATACACTCCCAAACTCGCACGATCTCAAATAAACTCCCAATCTCAACCACACTCAAATACACTCCCAATCTCACACAAACTCAAATACACTCCCAATCTCACACACACTCCAATACACTCCCAATCTCACACACACTGAAGTACACTCCCAATCTCACCCACACTCAAATACAGTCCCAATCTCACACGCACTCAAGTACACACACAATCTCACACGTACTCAAATACACTCCCAATCTCACCCACACTCAAGTACACTCCCAATGACATCCACACTCAAATACACTCCCAATCTCACACACACTGAAATACACTCGCAATCTAACCCACACTCAAATACACTCCCAATCTCACACACACTCCAATACACTCCCAATCTCACACACACTCAAGTACACTCCCAATCTCACCCACACTCATTACAGTCCCAATCTCACAGGCACTCAAGTACACACACAATCTCACTCGTACTCAAATACACACCAAATCTCACCCGCACTCAAATACACTCCCAATCTCACCCGCATTCAAATACACTCCCAATCTCACCCACTCTGAAAGACACTCCCAATCTCACCCACACTCAAATACACTCCCAATCTCACACGCACTCAAATAAACTCCCAATCTCAACCACACTCAAATACACTCCCAATCTCACACAAACTCAAATACACTCCCAATCTTACACACACTCAAATACACTCCCAATCTGACCTACGCTCAAATACACTCCCAATCTCACCCACACTCATATAAGCTCCCAATCTCACACGCACTCAAATACACTCCCAATCTCACCCACTCTCAAATACACTCCCAATCTTACCCACACTCAAACAAACCCATATCTCATAAGCACACAAATACACTCCCAAATTCACCCACACTCAAATACACTCCCAATCTGACACGTGCTGAAATACATTCCAATCTTAACCACACTCAAATACACTCCCCATCTCAGCCAGACTCAAGTACACTCCCAAACTCACCCACACTGAAATACACTCCCAATCTCACATACACTGAAATATACTCCCAATCTCACACGCACTCAAATACACTCCCAAACGTACACACACTGAAATAAACTCCCAATCTCACACACACTCAAATACACTCCCAATCTTACCCACACTCAAATACACTCCCAATCTCACCCACAGTCAAATACACTCCCAATCTCACACGCACTCAAATACACTCCAAATCTCACACGCACTCAAATACACTCCCAATCTCACCCACACTCAAATACACTCCCAATCTCACCCACACTGAAGTACAGTCACAATCTCAAACGCACTCACATAAACTCCCAATCTCACACGCACTCAAATACACTCCCAATCTCACACACACTGAAATACACTCACAATCTAACCCACACTCACATACACGCCCAATCTAACACACACTGAAATACACTCCAAATCTCACTCACACTGAAGAACACTCCCAAACTCACCCTCACTCAAATACAGTCCCAATCTCACCTGCATTCAAATACACTCGCAATCTCACCCACACTGAAATACACTCCCAATCTCACCCACACTCAAATATACTCCCTTTCTCACACACACTCAGATACACTCCCATTCTCAACCACACTCAAATACACTCCCAATCTCACACAAACTCAAATACACTCCCAATCTCACACACACTCAAATACACTCCCAATCTCACCCGCATTCAAATACACTCCCAATCTCACCCGCATTCAAATACGCTCCCAATCTCACCCACACTCAAATGCACTCTCAATCTCACCCACACACAAATATACTCCCATTCTCACGCACACTCAAATACACTCCCAATCTCACACGCACTCAAATACACTCCCAAACTCACACGAACTCAAATAAACTCCCAATCTCACACAAACTCAAATACACTCCCAATCTCACACACACTCAAATACACTCCCAATCTCACCTATGCTCAAATACACTCCCAATCTCACCCACACTCAAATAAGCTCCCAATATCACACGCACTCAAATACACTCCCAATCTCACCCACTCTCAAATACACTCCCAATCTTACCCACACTCAAACACCCCCAAATCTCATAGGCACACAAATACACTCCCAAATTCACCTACACTCAAATACATTACCAACTCACACACACTCAAATACACTCCCAATCTCACACGTGCTGAAATACATTCCAATCTCATCCACACTCAAATACACTCCCAATCTCACACACACTCAGATACACTCCAAATCTTACACACACACAAATACACTCGCAATCTCAAACGCACTCACATAAACTCCCAATCTCACACGCACTCAAATACACTCCCAATCTAACACACACTGAAATTCACTCACAATCTAACCCACACTCAAATACACTCCCAATCTCACACACACTCCAATACACTCCCAATCTCACACACACTGAAATACACTCCCAATCTCACTCACGCTGAAGTACACTCCAAATCTCACCCACACTCAAATACAGTCCCAATCTCACACGCACTCAAATACACACCCAATCTCACACGTACTCAGATACACTCCCAATCTCACCCGCACTCAAATATACTCCCAATCTCACCCGCATTCAAATACACTCCCAATCTCACCAACACTCAAATACACTCTCAGTCTCACCCACACTCAAATATACTCCCATTCTCACGCACACTCAAATACACTCCCAATCTCACACGCACTCAAATACACTCCCAAACTCGCACGAACTCAAATAAACTCCCAATCTCAACCACACTCAAATACACTCCCAATCTCACACACACTCAAATACACTCCCAATCTCACACACACTCAAATACATCCCAATCTCACCTACGCTCAAATACACTCCCAATCTCACCCACACTCAAATAAACTCCCAATATCACACGCACTCAAATACACTCCCAATCTCACACGTGCTGAAATACATTCCAATCTCATCCACACTCAAATACACTCCCTATCTCACCCAGACTCAAATACACTCCCAAACTCACACACGCTGAAATACACTCCCAATCTCACACACACTGAAATATACTCCCAATCTCACACACACTGAAATATATTCCCAATCTAACACGCACTCAAATACACTCCCAAACTCACACACACTGAAATAAACTCCCAATCTCACACACACTCAAATACAGTGCCAATCTTACCCACACTCAAATACACTCCCAATCTCACCCACACTCAAATACACTCCCAATCTCATGCGCACTCAAATACACTCCCAATCTCACACGCACTCAAATACACTCCCAATCTCACCCACACTCAAATACACTCCCAATCTCACCCACACTCAAATACACTCCCAATCTCACACACACTCAAAGACACTCCCACTCTCACCCACACTCTAATACACTCCCAATCTGACACACACTCACACTCCCAATCTCACCCGCATTCAAATACACTCCCAATCTCACCCACTCTGAAAAACACTCCCAATCTCACCCACACTCAAATACACTCCCAATCTCACACAAACTCAAATACACTCCCAATCTTACACACACTCAAATACACTCCCAATCTGACCTACGCTCAAATACACTCCCAATCTCACCCACACTCAAATACACTCCCAATCTCACACGCACTCAAATACACTCCCAATCTCACCCACTCTCAAATACACTCCCAATCTTACCCACACTCAAACAAACCCATATCTCATAAGCACACAAATACACTCCCAAATTCACCCACACTCAAATACACTCCCAATCTCACACGTGCTGAAATACATTCCAATCTTAACCACACTCAAATACACTCCCCATCTCACCCAGACTCAAGTACACTCCCAAACTCACACACACTGAAATACACTCCCAATCTCACACACACTGAAATATACTCCCAATCTCACACGCACTCAAATACACTCCCAAACGTACACACACTGAAATAAACTCCCAATCTCACACACACTCAAATACACTCCCAATCTTACCCACACTCAAATACACTCCCAATCTCACCCACACTCAAATACACTCCCAATCTCACACGCACTCAAATACACTCCAAATCTCACACGCACTCAAATACACTCCCAATCTCACCCACACTCAAATACACTCCCAATCTCACCCACACTGAAGTACAGTCACAATCTCAAACGCACTCACATAAACTCCCAATCTCACACGCACTCAAATACACTCCCAATCTCACACACACTGAAATACACTCACAATCTAACCCACACTCACATACACGCCCAATCTAACACACACTGAAATACACTCCAAATCTCACTCACACTGAAGAACACTCCCAATCTCACCCTCACTCAAATACAGTCCCAATCTCACCTGCATTCAAATACACTCGCAATCTCACCCACACTGAAATACACTCCCAATCTCACCCACACTCAAATATACTCCCTTTCTCACACACACTCAGATACACTCCCATTCTCAACCACACTCAAATACACTCCCAATCTCACACAACTCAAATACACTCCCAATCCCTCACACACACTCAAATACACTCCCAACCTCAACACGCTCAAATACACTCCCAATCTCACCCACACTCAAATTCACTCCCAATCTCACCCACACTCAATTACACTCCCAATCTCACCTACACTCAAATACACTCCCAATCTCACACACACTCAAATACACTCCCAATCTCACACACACTCAAATACACTCCAATCTCACACACACTCAAATACACTCCAATCTCAACACACCTCAAATACACTCCCAATCTCACCCACACTTCAAATACACTACCCAATCTCACCCACACTCAAATAAACTCCCAATCTCACACGCACTCAAATACACTCCAATCTACACACACTCAAATACACTCCCAATCTAGCCACACTCAAAACACACCCAAATCTCAAGGCACTCAATTACACTCCCAATCTCACTACACTGAAATACACTCCCTATCACACCACACTCAAATACACTCCCAATCTCACCACAGTGCAAATACATTCCCAATCTCATCCACACTCAATTACACTCACAATCTCACACACACTCAAATACACTCCCAATCTCACCCATGCTCAATTACACTCCCAATCTCACACACACTCAAATACACTCCCAATCTCACCCACAGTCAAATACACTCCCAATCTCACACACACTGAAATACACTCCCAATCTCACCCACACTCAAATACACTCCCAATCTCACACACACTCAAATACACTCCCAATCTCACCCACACTCAAATACACTCCCAATCTCACCACACGCAGAAGTACACTCCCAATCTCACCCACACTCAAATACACGTCCCAATCTCACACGCACTCAAATACACTCCCAATCTTCACACGTACTCAGATACACTCCCAATCTCACACACATTCAAATACACTCCCAATCTCACCCGGCTCAAATACACTCCCAATCTCACCCACACTCAAATACACTCTCAATCTCACCCACACTCAAATATACTCCCATTCTCACGCACACTCAAATACACTCCCAATCTCACACGCACTCAAATACACTCCCAAACTCGCACGAACTCAAATAAACTCCCAATCTCAACCACACTCAAATACACTCCCAATCTCACACAAACTGAAATACACTCCCAATCTCACACACACTCAAATACATCCCAATCTCACCTACGCTCAAATACACTCCCAATCTCACCCACACTCAAATAAACTCCCAATATCACACGCACTCAAATACACTCCCAATCTCACACGTGCTGAAATACATTCCAATCTCATCCACACTCAAATACACTCCCTATCTCACCCAGACTCAAATACACTCCCAAACTCACACACGCTGAAATACACTCCCAATCTCACACACACTGAAATATACTCCCAATCTCACACACACTGAAATATATTCCCAATCTAACACGCACTCAAATACACTCCCAAACTCACACACACTGAAATAAACTCCCAATCTCACACACACTCAAATACACTGCCAATCTTACCCACACTCAAATACACTCCCAATCTCACCCACACTCAAATACACTCCCAATCTCATGCGCACTCAAATACACTCCCAATCTCACACGCACTCAAATACACTCCCAATCTCACCCACACTCAAATACACTCCCAATCTCACCCACACTCAAATACACTCCCAATCTCACACACACTCATATACAGTCCCAAACTCACACGCACTTAAATACACACCCAATCTCACACATACTCAAATACACTCCCAATCTCACATGCACTCAAATACACTCCCAATCTCGCACGCACTCAAATAGACTCCCAATCTTACACACACTCAAATACACTCCCAATCTCACCATGCTCAAATACACTCCCAATCTCACCCACAATTAAATACACTAGCAGTCTCACACACACTCAAATGCACTTCCAATCTCACCCACACTAAAATACACTCCCAATCTCACACACACTCAAATACACTGCCAATCTCACCCACACTCAAATACACTCCCAATCTCACCCACTCTCAAAAACAGTCCCAATCTCACCCCCACTACGATACACTGACAATCTCACCCACACTCAAATACACTCCCAATCTAACACGCACTCAAATACCCTCCCAATCTCACCCACACTCAAATACACTCCCAATCTCACACGCACTCAAATACACTCCCAATCTCACCCACACTCAAATACACTCCCAATCTCACACACACTCAAATACACTCCCAATCTCACACACACTCAAAGACACTCCCACTCTCACCCACACTCTAATACACTCCCAATCTGACACACACTCAAATACACTCCCAATCTTACGCAGATTCAAATACACTCAAATCTCACCCACACTCAAATACACTCCAAATCCTACACACACTCAAATACACTCCCAATCACACCACGCTCAAATACACTCCAAATCTCACCCACATTCCCAATCTCACCCACACTCAAATACACTCCCAATCTCACCAACATTCAAATACAGTCCCAATCTCATCCACACTGAAATACACTCCCAATCTTGCACAGACTCAAATACACTCCCAATTTGACACACACTCAAATACAATCCCAATCACACCCACATTCCCAATCTCACCCACAATCAAATACACTCCCAATCTCACACACACTCAAATACAGACCCAATCTCACCCACACTCAAAAAAACTCCCAATCTAACCCAAGCTTTAATAATCTCGCAATCTGACCCACACTCAACTAAACTCCCAATCTCACCCACACTCAAATACACTCCCAATCTCACACACACTCAAATACACTCCCTATCTCACACACACACAAAGACACTCCCACTCTCACCCACACTCTAATACACTCCCAATCTGACACACACTCACATACACTCCCAATCTTACGCAGACTCAAATACACTCCCAATCTCACCCACACTCAAATACACTCCAAATCCTACACACACTCAAATACACTCCCAATCACACCACGCTCAAATACACTCCAAATCTCACCCACATTCCCAATCTCACCCACACTCAAATACACTCCCAATCTCACCAACATTCAAATACAGTCCCAATCTCATCCACACTGAAATACACTCCCAATCTTGCACAGACTCAAATACACTCCCAATTTGACGCACACTCAAATACAATCCCAATCACACCCACATTCCCAATCTCACCCACAATCAAATACACTCCCAATCTCACACAAACTCAAATACAGACCCAATCTCACCCACACTCAAAAAAACTCCCAATCTAACCCAAGCTTTAATAATCTCGCAATCTGACCCACACTCAACTAAACTCCCAATCTCACCCACACTCAAATACACTCCCACTCTCACCCACACTCAAATACACTCCCAATCTCACACGCACACAAATACACACCCAGTCTCACAAACACTCAAATACCCTCCAAATCTCATCCACACTCAAATACACTCCCAATCTCACCCACACTCAAATACACTCCCAATCTCACACGCACTCAAATACACTCCAAATCTCACACGCACTCAAATACACTCCCAATCTCACCCACACTCAAATACACTCCCAATCTGACCCACACTCAAGTACTCTCGCAATCTCAAACGCGCTCACATAAACTCCCAATCTCACACGCACTCAAATACACTCCCAATCTCACACACACTGAAATACACTCACAATCTAACCCACACTCACATACACTCCCAATCTCACACACACTCCAGTACACTCCCAATCTCACGCACACTGATATACACTCCCAATCTCACTCACACTCAAGTACACTCCCAATCTCACCCACACTCAAATACAGTCCCAATCTCACCCACACTCAAATGCACTCCCAATCTCACACACACTCAAATACACTGCCAATCTCACCCACACTCAAATACACTCCCAATCTCACCCACACTCAAAAACAATCCCAATCTCACCCCCACTAAGATACACTGACAATCTCACCGACACTCAAATACATTCCCAATCTCACACGCACTCAAATACACTCCAAAGCTTACACACACTCAAATACACTCCCAATCTTACACAGACTCAAATACACTCCCAATCCCACACACACTCAAATACACTCCAAATCTTACACATACTCAAATTCACTCCCAATCACACCACGTTCAAATACACTCCCAATCTCACCCACATTCCCAATCTCACCCACACTCAAATGCACTCCCAAACTCACCAACATTCAAATACACTCCCAATCTCACCCACACTGAAATACACTCCCAATCTTGCACAGACTCAAATACACTCCCAATCTTACACACACTCAAATACACTCCCAATCACACCCACATTCCCAATCTCACCCACAATCAAATACACTCCCAATCTCACACACACTCAAATACAGACCCAATCTCACCCACACTCAAATAAACTCCCAATCTCACACTCAAATATACTCCCAATCTCACCCACAGTCAAATAAACTCCCAATCTCACCCACTCAAATACACTCCCAATCTCACACACACTCAAATACCTTCAGAATCTCACCCACACTCTAATACATTCCCAATCTCGCCCACACTCAAATACACTCCCAATCTCACCCACACTGAAATACACTCCCAATCTTGCACAGACTCAAATACACTCCCAATCTTACACACACTCAAATACACTCCCAATCACACCCACATTCCCAATCTCACCCACAATCAAATACACTCCCAATCTCACACACACTCAAATACAGACCCAATCTCACCCACACTCAAAAAAACTCCCAATCTAACCCACGCTCTAATAATCTCGCAATCTCACCCACACTCAACTAAACGCCCAATCTCACCCACACTCAAATACACTCCCAATCTCAGCCACACTCAAATACACTCCCAATCTCACATGCACACAAATAGACTCCCAGTCTCACAAACACTCAAATACACTCCAAATCTCACCCACACTCAAGTACATTCCCAATCTCACACGCACTCAAATACACTCCCAATCTCACACGCACTCAATTACACTTCCAATCTCACCCACACTCAAATACACTCCCAATTTCACCCACATTCAAATACACTCACAGCCTCACACACACTCAAATACACTCCCAATCTCACCCATACTCAAATAAACTCCCAATCTCACACTCAAATATACTCCCAATCTCACCCACAGTCAAATAAACTCCCAATCTCACCCACACTCAAATACACTCCCAATCTCACACACACTCAAATACCCTCCGAATCTCACCCACACTCTAATACATTCCCAATCTCGCCCACACTCAAATACACTCCCAATCTCACGCAGACTCAAATACACTCCCAATCTCAGACGCCCTCAAATACACTCCCAATCTTACACACAGTCAAGTACCTTCCAAATTTCACACAGACTCAAATACACTCCCAATCTTACACGCACTCAAGTACACTCCCAATCTTACACACACTCAAATACACTCCCAATCTCACCATGCTCAAATACACTCCCAATCTCACGCACATTCAAATACACTCCCAATCTCACCCACAATCAAATACACTCCCAATCTCACACACACTCAAATACACTGCCAATCTCACCCACACTCAAATACACTCCCAATCTCATGCACACTCAAATACAGTCCCAATCTCACCCACACTCAAGATACACTGCCAATCTCACCCACACTCAAATACACTCCCAATCTCACACGCACTCAAATACACTCCCAATCTCACCCACACTCAAAAACACTCCCAATCTCACCCACACTCAAATACACTCCCAATCTCACACGCACTCAAATACACTCCCAATCTCACACACACTCAAATACACTCCCAATCTCACACACACTCAAATACACTCCCAAATCTCACACACACTCAAATACACTCCCAATCTCACCCACACTCAAATACACTCCCAATCTCACACGCACTCAAATACACTCCCAATCTCACCCACACTCAAATACACTCCCAATCTCACCCACACTCAAATACACTCCCAATCTCACACACACTCAAATACACTCACAATCTCACCCACACTCGAATACACTCCCAATCTCACACACACTCAAATACACTCCCAATCTCACACACACTGAAATACACTCCCAATCTCACTCACACTCAAATACACTCCCAATCTCACACACACTCAAATACAGACCCAATCTCACACGCACTCAAATACACTCCCAATCTCACCCACAATCTAATACACTCCCAATCTCACACGCACTCAAATACACTCCCAATCTCACACGCACTCAAATACACTCCCAATCTCACACACACTCAAATACACTCCCAATCTCAACACGCTAAAATACACTCCCAATCTCACCCACACTCAAATACACTCACAATCTCACCCACACTCAAATACACTCCCAATCTCACCCACACTAAAATACACTCCCAATCTCACACACACTCAAATACACTCCCAATCTCACCCACACTCAAATACACTCCCAATCTCACCCACACTCAAAAACACTTCGAATCTCACCCGCACTATGATACACTGCCAATCTCACCCACACTCAAATACACTCCCAATCTCACACGCACTCAAATACACTCCCAATCTCAGCCACACTCAAATACACTCCCAATCTCACACGCACTCAAATACACTCCCAATCTCACCCACACTCAAATACACTCCCAATCTCACCCACACTCAAATACACTCCCAATCTCACACCCACTCAAATACACTCCCAATCTCACCCACACTCAAATACACTCCCATTCTCACTCACACTCAAATACACTCCCAATCTTACGCAGACTCAAATACACTCCCAATCTCACCCACACTCAAATACACTCCAAATCCTACACACACTCAAATACACTCCCAATCACACCACGCTCAAATACACTCCCAATCTCACCCACATTCCCAATCTCACCCACACTCAAATACACTCCCAATCTCACCAACATTCAAATATACTGCCAGTCTTACCCACACTCAAATACTCGCCCAATCTCACACACAATCAAATACACTCCCAATTTCTCACATACTCAAATACACTCCCAATCTCTACCCACATTCCCAATCTCACCCACAATCAAATACACTCCCAATCTCACACAAACTCAAATACAGACCCAATCTCACCCACACTCAAAAAAACTCCCAATCTAACCCAAGCTTTAATAATCTCGCAATCTCACCCACACTCAACTAAACTCCCAATCTCACCCACACTCAAATACCCTCCAAATCTCATCCACACTCAAATACACTCCCAATCTCACCCACACTCAAATACACTCCCAATCTCACACGCACTCAAATACACTCCCAATCTCACCCACACTCAAATACACTCCCAATCTGACCCACACTCAAGTACTCTCGCAATCTCAAACGCGCTCACATAAACTCCCAATCTTACATACACTCAAATACACGTCCAATCTCACACACACTGAAATACACTCACAATCTAACCCACACTCACATACACTCCCAATCTCACACACACTCAAGTACACTCCCAATCTCACGCACACTGATATACACTCCCAATCTCACTCACACTCAAGTACACTCCCAATCTCACCCACACTCAAATACAGTCCCAATCTCACCAACAATCAAATGCACTCCCAATCTCACACACACTCAAATATACTCCCAATCTCACATGCACTCACATACACTCCCAATCTCACCCACACTCAAATACACTCCCAATCTCACCCACACTCAAATACACTCCCAATCTCAGCCACGCTCTAATACATTCCCAATCTCACCCACACTCAAATACACTCCAAGCTTACACACACTCAAATACACTCCCAATCTTACACAGACTCAAATACACTCCCAATATCAAACACACTCAAATACACTCCAAATCTTACACACACTCAAATGCACTCCCAATCTCACCACGCTCAAATACACTCCCAATCTCACCCACATTCCCAATCTCACCCACACTCAAATTCACTCCCAATCTCACAAACATTCAAATACACTCCCAATCTCACCCACAGTCAAATACACTCCCAATCTCACACACACTCAAATACACTCCAATCTCACACACACTAAAATACACTCCCATTCTAACCCACACTCAAATACACTCCCAATCTCACCCACACTCATATACACTCCCAATCTCACAGGCACTCAAATACACTCCCAATTTCACCCACACTCAAATACACTCCCAATCTCACCCACATTCAAATATACTCCCAATTTCACACGCACTCAAATACACTCCCAATCTCACCCACACTCAAATAAACTCTCAATCTCACCCAAACTCAAATGCACTCCCAATCTCACCCACACTCAAACACACTCCCAATCTCACACAGCCTCAAATACACTTCCAATCTCACCCACACTCAAATACACTCCCAATCTCACCACGCTCAAATAAACTCCCAATCTGACCCACACTCAAATACACTCACAATCTCACCCACAGTCAAATACACTCCCAATCTCACACACACTCAAATACACTCCCAATCTCACCCACACTCAAATACACTCCCAATCTCACCCACGCTCAAATAATCTCCCAATCTCACCCACACTCACATACACTCCCAATCTCACCCACACTCAAATACACTCCCAATCTCAGCCACACTCAAATACACTCCCAATCTCACACCCACTGAAATACACTCCCAGTCTCACACAGACTCAAATACACTCCAAATCTCACCCACATTCAAATACACTCCCAATCTCACACGCACTCACATACACTCCCTATCTCACACCACTCAATACACTCCCAATCTCACACACACTCAAATACACTCCAAATCTCACCCACATTCAAATACACTCCCAATCTCACACACAATCAAAATACACTCCCAATTTCTCACATACTCAAATACACTCCCAATCTCACGCACCCTCAAATACACTCCCAATCTCACCCACAGTCAAATACACTCCCAATCTCACCCACACTCAAATACACTCCCAATCTCACACACACTCAAATACACTTCCAATCTCACCCACACTCAAATACACTCCCAATCTCACCATGCTCAAATACACTCCCAATCTCACGCAGACTCAAATACACTCCCAATCTCACACGCACTCAAATACACTCCCAATCTTACACACACTCAAATACACTCCAAATCTCACACAGACTCAAATACACTCCCAATCTCACACGCACTCAAATACACTCCCAATCTTACACACACTCAAATACACTCCCAATCTCACACAGACTCAAATACACTCCCAATCTCAACCACACTCAAATACACTCCCAATCTCACCCACACTCAAATACACTCCCAATCTCACACACACTCAAATACACTCCCAATCTCACCCACCAGCTCAATACACTCCCAATCTCACCCACACTCAAATACAGTCCCAATCTCACCCACACTCAAATACACTGCCAATCTCACCCACACTCAAATACACTCCCAATCTCACACGCACTCAAATACACTCCCAATCTCACTCACACTCAAAAACACTCCCAATCTCACCCACACTCAAATACATTCCCAATCTAACACCCACTCAAATACACTCCCAATCTCACCTGCAATCAAATACGCTCCCAATCTCACACGCACTCAAATACACTCCCAATCTCTCACACACTCAAAGACACTCCCACTCTCACCCACACTCAAATACACTCCCTAAATGACACACACTCAAATACATTCCCAATCTTACGCAGACGCAAATACACTCCCAATCTTACGCACACTCAAATACACTCCCAATCTCACCCACACTCAAATACACTCCCAATCTTACACAGACTCAAATACACTCCCAATCTAACACAGACTCAAATACGCTCCCAATCTCACACACACTCGAATACACTCCAAATCTTACACACACTCAAATACACTCCCAATCTTACACAGACTCTAATACACTCCCAATCTCACAGACACTCAAATACACTTCAAATCTGACACACACTCAAATACAATCCCAATCACACCACGTTCAAATACACTCCCAATCTCACCCAAATTCCCAATCTCACCCAAACTCAAGTACACTCCCAATCTCACCAACATTCAAATACACTCCCAATCTCACCCACACTCAAGTACACTACCAATCTTACAGACACTCAAAAACACTCCCAATCTTTCACAGACTCACATACACTCCCAATCTCACACACAGTCAAATACACTCCAAATGTTACACACACTGAAATACACTCCCAATCTCACCATGATCAAAAACAGTCCCAATCTCACCCACACACAAATACACTGCCAATCTCACCCACACTCAACTACACTCCCAATCTCACCCACACTCAAATACACTCCAATCTTACGCACAGTCAGATACACTCCAAATCTCACACAGACTCAAATACACTCCCAATCTCACACACACTCAAATACACTCCCAATCTTACACACACTCAAATACACTCCCAATCTCACCATGCTCAAATACACTCCCTATCTCACCCACAATCAAATACACTCGCAATCTCACCCACACTCATATACACTCCCAATCTCACAAACAATCAAATACACTGCCAATCTCACCCACACTCAAATACACTCCCAATCTCACCCACACTCAAAAACACTCCCAATCTCACCCACACTCAAATACATTCCCAATCTAACACCCACTCAAATACACTCCCAATCTCACACACACTCAAAGACACTCCCACTCTCACCCACACTCAAATACACTCCCAAAATGACACACACTCAAATACACTCCCAATCTCATGCGCACTCAAATACACTCCCAATCTCACACGCACTCAAATACACTCCCAATCTCACCCACACTCAAATACACTCCCAATCTCACCCACACTCAAATACACTCCCAATCTCACACACACTGAAATACACTCACAATCTAACCCACAATCGAATACACTCCCAATCTCACACACACTCCAATACACTCCCAATCTCACACACACTGAAATACACTCCCAATCTCACTCACACTCAAGTACACTCCCAATCTCACACACACTCATATACAGTCCCAAACTCACACGCACTTAAATACACACCCAATCTCACACATACTCAAATACACTCCCAAACTCACACGCACTCAAATACACTCCCAATCTCACACGCACTCAAATAGACTCCCAATCTTACACAAACTCAAATACACTCCCAATCTCACCATGCTCAAATACACTCCCAATCTCACCCACAATTAAATACACTAGCAGTCTCACACACACTCAAATGCACTTCCAATCTCACCCACACTAAAATACACTCCCAATCTCACACACACTCAAATACACTGCCAATCTCACCCACACTCAAATACACTCCCAATCTCACCCACACTCAAAAACAGTCCCAATCTCACCCCCACTATGATACACTGACAATCTCACCCACACTCAAATACACTCCCAATCTAACACGCACTCAAATACACTCCCAATCTCACCCACACTCAAATACACTCCCAATCTCACACGCACTCAAATACACTCCCAATCTCACCCACACTCAAATACACTCCCAATCTCACACACACTCAAATACACTCCCAATCTCACACACACTCAAAGACACTCCCACTCTCACCCACACTCTAATACACTCCCAATCTGACACACACTCAAATACACTCCCAATCTTACGCAGACTCAAATACACTCCCAATCTCACCCACACTCAAATACACTCCCAATCTTACACACACTCAAATACACTCCCAATCACACCACGCTCAAATACACTCCCAATCTCACCCACATTCCCAATCTCACCCACACTCAAATACACTCCCAATCTCACCAACATTCAAATACAGTCCCAATCTCATCCACACTGAAATACACTCCCAATCTTGCACAGACTCAAATACACTCCCAATTTGACGCACACTCAAATACAATCCCAATCACACCCACATTCCCAATCTCACCCACAATCAAATACACTCCCAATCTCACACAAACTCAAATACAGACCCAATCTCACCCACACTCAAAAAAACTCCCAATCTAACCCAAGCTTTAATAATCTCGCAATCTGACCCACACTCAACTAAACTCCCAATCTCACCCACACTCAAATACCCTCCAAATCTCATCCACACTCAAATACACTCCCAATCTCACCCACACTCAAATACACTCCCAATCTCACACGCACTCAAATACACTCCCAATCTCACCCACACTCAAATACACTCCCAATCTGACCCACACTCAAGTACTCTCGCAATCTCAAACGCGCTCACATAAACTCCCAATCTCACACGCACTCAAATACACTCCCAATCTCACACACACTGAAATACACTCACAATCTAACCCACACTCACATACACTCCCAATCTCACACACACTCCAGTACACTCCCAATCTCACGCACACTGATATACACTCCCAATCTCACTCACACTCAAGTACACTCCCAATCTCACCCACACTCAAATACAGTCCCAATCTCACCCACACTCAAATGCACTCCCAATCTCACACACACTCAAATAAACTGCCAATCTCACCCACACTCAAATACACTCCCAATCTCACCCACACTCAAAAACAATCCCAATCTCACCCCCACTAAGATACACTGACAATCTCACCGACACTCAAATACATTCCCAATCTCACTCGCACTCAAATACACTCCAAAGCTTACACACACTCAAATACACTCCCAATCTTACACAGACTCAAATACACTCCCAATCCCACACACACTCAAATACACTCCAAATCTTACACATACTCAAATTCACTCCCAATCACACCACGTTCAAATACACTCCCAATCTCACCCACATTCCCAATCTCACCCACACTCAAATGCACTCCCAATCTCACCAACATTCAAATACACTCCCAATCTCACCCACACTGAAATACACTCCCAATCTTGCACAGACTCAAATACACTCCCAATCTTACACACACTCAAATACACTCCCAATCACACCCACATTCCCAATCTCACCCACAATCAAATACACTCCCAATCTCACACACACTCAAATACAGACCCAATCTCACCCACACTCAAATAAACTCCCAATCTCACACTCAAATATACTCCCAATCTCACCCACAGTCAAATAAACTCCCAATCTCACCCACACTCAAATACACTCCCAATCTCACACACACTCAAATACCTTCAGAATCTCACCCACACTCTAATACATTCCCAATCTCGCCCACACTCAAATACACTCCCAATCTCACCCACACTGAAATACACTCCCAATCTTGCACAGACTCAAATACACTCCCAATCTTACACACACTCAAATACACTCCCAATCACACCCACATTCCCAATCTCACCCACAATCAAATACACTCCCAATCTCACACACACTCAAATACAGACCCAATCTCACCCACACTCAAAAAAACTCCCAATCTAACCCACGCTCTAATAATCTTGCAATCTCACCCACACTCAACTAAACGCCCAATCTCACCCACACTCAAATACACTCCCAATCTCAGCCACACTCAAATACACTCCCAATCTCACATGCACACAAATAGACTCCCAGTCTCACAAACACTCAAATACACTCCAAATCTCACCCACACTCAAGTACATTCCCAATCTCACACGCACTCAAATACACTCCCAATCTCACACGCACTCAATTACACTTCCAATCTCACCCACACTCAAATACACTCCCAATTTCACCCACATTCAAATACACTCACAGCCTCACACACACTCAAATACACTCCCAATCTCACCCATACTCAAATAAACTCCCAATCTCACACTCAAATATACTCCCAATCTCACCCACAGTCAAATAAACTCCCAATCTCACCCACACTCAAATACACTCCCAATCTCACACACACTCAAGTACACTTCCAATCTCACCCACACTCTAATACATTCCCAATCTCACCCACACTCAAATACACTCCCAATCTTATGCAGACTCAAATACACTCCCAATCTCAGACGCACTCAAATACACTCCCAATCTTACACAGAGTCAAATACCTTCCAAATCTCACACAGACATCAAATACACTTCCAAATCTCACACAGACTCAAGTACACTCCCAATCTCAGCACACTCAAATTACACTCCCAATCTCACCATGCTCAAATACACTCGCAATCTCACGCACACTCAAATACACGTCCCAATCTCACCCACAATCAAATACACTCCCAATCTCACACACACTCAAATACACTGCCAATCTCACCCACACTCAAATACACTCCCAATCTCACGCACACTCAAAAACAGTCCGCAATCTCACCCACACTAAGATTCACGCCAATCTCACCCACACTCAGAATACACTCCCAATCTCACCCACACTCAAATACAGACCCAATCTCACCCACACTCAGAAAAACTCCCAATCTCACCCACACTCAAATACATTCCCAATCTCAACACGCTCAGATAAACTCCCAATCTCACCCACATTCAAATACTCTCCCAATCTCACACGGACTCAAATACACTCCCAATCTCTCACACACTCAAATACGCTCCCAATCTCACCCACACTCAAATACACTCCCTAAATGACACACACTCAAATACACTCCCAATCTGACACACACTCAAATACACTCCCAATCTTACGCACACTCAAATACACTCCCAATCTCACCCACACTCAAATACACTCCCAATCTTACACAGACTCAAATACACTCCCAATGTGACACAGACTCAAATACACTCCCAATCTCACACACACTCAAATACACTCCAAATCTTACACACACTCAAATACACTCCCAATCTTACACAGACTCAAATACACTCCCAATCTGACACACACTCAAATACACTTCAAATCTGACACACACTCAAATACAATCCCAATCACACCACGTTCAAATACACTCCCAATCTCACCCAAATTCCCAATCTCACCCAAACTCAAGTACACTCCCAATCTCACCAACATTCAAATACACTCCCAATCTCACCCACACTCAAGTACACTACCAATCTTACAGACACTCAAAAACACTCCCAATCTTTCACAGACTCACATACACTCCCAATCTCACACACAGTCAAATACACTCCAAATGTTACACACACTGAAATACACTCCCAATCTCACCATGATCAAAAACAGTCCCAATCTCACCCACACACAAATACACTGCCAATCTCACCCACACTCAACTACACTCCCAATCTCACCCACACTCAAATACACTCCAATCTTACGCACAGTCAGATACACTCCCAATCTCATACAGACTCAAATACACTCCCAATCTCACACACACTCAAATACACTCCCAATCTTACACACACTCAAATACACTCCCAATCTCACCATGCTCAAATACACTCCCTATCTCACCCACAATCAAATACACTCGCAATCTCACACACTCATATACACTCCCAATCTCACAAACAATCAAATACACTGCCAATCTCACCCACACTCAAATACACTCCCAATCTCACCCACACTCAAAAACAGTCCCAATCTCACCCGCATCAAATACACGCCAATCTCACCACACTCAAATACCCTCCCAATCTCACACACACTCAAATACACTCCCAATCTACACACGACTCAAATACACTCCCAATCTCACACAGACTCAAATACACTCCCAATCTCACACAGCACTCAAATACACTCTCCCAATCTTACCCACGACTCAAATACACTCCCAATCTCACACGCACTCAAATACACTCCCAATCCCTCACACACACTCAAATGCACTCCCAATCTTACAGAGACTCAATTACACTCCCAATCTCACATGCAATCTAATACACTCCCAATCTCACACACACTCAAATACACTCCCAATCTCACACGCACTCAAATACACTCCCAATCTCACACAGACTCAAATACACTCCCAATCTCACACAAACTCAAATACACTCCCAATCTCACACACACTCAAATACACTCCCAATCTCACACACACTCAAATACACTCCCAATCTCACCCACACTCAAATTCACTCCCAATCTCACACACACTCAAATGCACTGCCAATCTCACCCACACTCAAATGCACTCCCAATCTCACACACACTCAAATACACTCCCAAAATGACACACACTCAAATACATTCCCAATCTTACGCAGACGCAAATACACTCCCAATCTTACGCACACTCAAATACACTCCCAATCTCACCCACACTCAAATACACTCCCAATCTTACACAGACTCAAATACACTCCCAATCTTACACAGACTCAAATACGCTCCCAATCTCACACACACTCAAATACACTCCAAATCTTACACACACTCAAATACACTCCCAATCTTACACAGACTCAAATACACTCCCAATCTTACATACACTCAAATACACTTCAAATCTGACACACACTCAAATACACTCCCAATCACACCACGTTCAAATACACTCCCAATCTCACCCACATTCCCAATCTCACCCAAACTCAAATACACTCCCAATCTCACCAACATTCAAATAAACTCCCAATCTCACCCACACTCAAATACACTCCCAATCTCACACACACTCAAATACCCTCCGAATCTCACCCAAACTCTAATACACTCCCAATCTCACCAACATTCAAATAAACTCCCAATCTCACCCACACTCAAATACACTCCCAATCTCACACGCACTCAAATACACTCCCTATCTTACACACAGTCAGATACACTCCAAATCTCACACAGACTCAAATACACTCCCAATTTTACATGCACTCAAATACACTCCCAATCTCACCATGCTGAAATACACTCCCAATCTCACCCACAATCAAATACACTCGCAGTCTCACACACACTCAAATGCACTGCCAATTTCACCCACACTCAAATGCACTCCCAATCTCACAGACACTCAAATACACTGCCAATCTCACCCACACTCAAACACACTCCCAATCTCACGCACACTCAAATACACTCCCAATCTCAACCACAATCAAATACACTCCCAATCTCACACACACTCAAATACACTGCCAATCTCACCCACACTCAAATACACTCCCAATCTCACACACACTCAAATACACTCCCAATCTCACCCACGCTCAAATACACTCCCAATCTCACCCACACTCAAATACACTCCCAATCTCACACACACTCAAATACACTCCCAATCTCACCCACACTCAAATACACTCCCAATCTCACACCCACTCAAATACACTCCCAATCTCACCCGCACTCAAATACACTCCCAATCTCACACGCACTCAAATACACTCCCAATCTCACACACACTCAAATACACTCCCAATCTCACCCACACTCAAATACACTCCCAATCTCACACGCACTCAAATAAACTGCCAATCTTACGCAGACTCAAATACACTTCCAATCTCAACACGCTAAAATACACTCCCAATCTCACCCACACTCAAATTCACTCCCAATCTCACCCACACTCAAATACACTCCCAATCTTACACAGACTCAAATACACTCCCAATCTCACACACACTCAAATACACTCCCAATCTTACACACACTCAAATACACTCCCAATCTTACACAGACTCTAATACACTCCCAATCTCACAGACACTCAAATACACTTCAAATCTGACACACACTCAAATACACTCCCAATCACACCACGTTCAAATACACTCCCAATCTCACCCAAATTCCCAATCTCACCCAAACTCAAATACACTCCCAATCTCACCAACATTCAAATACACTCCCAATCTCACCCACACTCAAGTACACTACCAATCTTACAGACAATCAAAAACACTCCCAATCTTTCACAGACTCACATACACTCCCAATCTCACGCACAGTCAAATACACTCCAAATGTTACACACACTGAAATACACTCCCAATCTCACCATGATCAAAAACAGTCCCAATCTCACCCACACACAAATACACTGCCAATCTCACCCACATCCAACTACACTCCCAATCTCACCCACACTCAAATACACTCCAATCTTACGCACAGTCAGATACACTCCAAATCTCACACAGACTCAAATACATTCCCAATCTCACACCACTCTAATACACTCCAATCTTACACAGACTCAAATACACTCCCAATCTCACACACACTCAAATACACTCCCAATCTCACCCACGCTCAAATACACTCCCAATCTCTCACACTCTGAAATACACTCCCAATCTCACTCAAACTCAAATACACTCCCAATCTCACCCACGCTCAAATACACTCCCAATCTCACCCACACTCAAATACACTCCCAATCTCACCAACAATCAAATACACTCCCAATCTCACACACACTCAAATACACTCCCAATCTCACCCACGCTCAAATACACTCCCAATCTCCACACGACTCAGAATACACTCCCAATCTCACAAACACTCAAATACACTCCCAATCTCACACGCACTCAAATACACTCCAATCTTCACCACACTCAAATACACTCCCAATCTCACAAACACTCAAATACACTCCCAATCTGACACACACTCAAATATACTCCCAATCTCACACAGACTCAAATACACTCCCAATCTTACATGCACTCAAATACACTCCCAATCTCACCATGCTGAAATACACTCCCAATCTCACCCACAATCAAATACACTCGCAGTCTCACACACACTCAAATGCACTGCCAATTTCACCCACACTCAAATGCACTCCCAATCTCACACACACTCAAATACACTGCCAATCTCACCCACACTCAAATACACTCCCAATCTCACCCACACTCAAAAACAGTCCCAATCTCACCCCCACTAAGATACACTGAGAATCTCACCCACACTCAAATACATTACCAATCTCACACGCACTCAAATACACTCCAAATCTTACACACACTCAAATACACTCCCAATCCCACACACACTCAAATACACTCCAAATCTTACACATACTCAAATTCACTCCCAATCACACCACGCTAAAATACACTCCCAATCTCACCCCCACTAAGATACACTGAGAATCTCACCCACACTCAAATACATTCCCAATCTCACACGCACTCAAATACACTCCAAATCTTACACACACTCAAATACACTCCCAATCCCACACACACTCAAATACACTCCAAATCTTACACATACTCAAATTCACTCCCAATCACACCACGCTAAAATACACTCCCAATCTCACCCCCACTAAGATACACTGAGAATCTCACCCACACTCAAATACATTCCCAATCTCACACGCACTCAAATACACTCCAAATCTTACACATACTCAAATTCACTCCCAATCACACCACGCTAAAATACACTCCCAATCTCACCCACATTCCCAATCTCACCCACACTCAAATACACTCCCAAACTCACCAACATTCAAATACACTCCCAATCTCACCCACACTGAAATACACTCCCAATCTTGCACAGACTCAAATACACTCCCAATCTTACACACACTCAAATACACTCCCAATCACACCCACATTCCCAATCTCATCCACAATCAAATACACTCCCAATCTCACACACACTCAAATACAGACCCAATCTCACCCACACTCAAAAAAACTCCCAATCTAACCCACGCTCTAATAATCTCCCAATCTCACCCACACTCAACTAAACTCCCAATCTCAACCACACTCAAATACACTCCCAATCTCACACACACTCAAATACCCTCCGAATCTCACCCACACTCTAATACATTCCCAATCTCGCCCACACTCAAATACACTCCCAATCTCACGCAGACTCAAATATACTCCCAATCTCAGACGCACTCAAATACACGCCCAATCTTACACACAGTCAAGTACCTTCCAAATCTCACACAGACTCAAATACACTTCCAATCTTACACGCACTCAAGTACACTCCCAATCTTACACACACTCAAATACACTCCCAATCTCACCATGCTCAAATACACTCCCAATCTCACGCACACTCAAATACACTCCCAATCTCACCCACAATCAAATACACTCCCAATCTCACACACACTCAAATACACTGCCAATCTCACCCACACTCAAATACACTCCCAATCTCACGCACACTCAAAAACAGTCCCAATCTCACCCACACTAAGATTCACTGCCAATCTCACCCACACTCAAATACACTCCCAAGCTCACACGCAATCAAATACACTCCCAATCTCACCCACACTCAAAAACACTCCCAATCTCACCCACACTCAAATACATTCCCAATCTAACACACACTCAAATACACTCCCAATCTCACCTGCAATCAAATACGCTCCCAATCTCACACGCACTCAAATACACTCCCAATCTCACACACACTCAAAGACACTCCCACTCTCACCCACACTCAAATACACTCCCAAAATGACACACACTCAAATACATTCCCAATCTTACGCAGACGCAAATACACTCCCAATCTTACGCACACTCAAATACACTCCCAATCTCACCCACACTCAAATACACTCCCAATCTTACACAGACTCAAATACACTCCCAATCTTACACAGACTCAAATACGCTCCCAATCTCACACACACTCGAATACACTCCAAATCTTACACACACTCAAATACACTCCCAATCTTACACAGACTCTAATACACTCCCAATCTCACAGACACTCAAATACACTTCAAATCTGACACACACTCAAATACACTCCCAATTACACCACGTTCAAATACACTCCCAATCTCACCCAAATTCCCAATCTCACCCAAACTCAAATACACTCCCAATCTCACCAACATTCAAATACACTCCCAATCTCACCCACACTCAAGTACACTACCAATCTTACAGACACTCAAAAACACTCCCAATCTTTCACAGACTCACATACACTCCCAATCTCACACACAGTCAAAAACACTCGAAATGTTACACACACTGAAATACACTCCCAATCTCACCATGATCAAAAACAGTCCCAGTCTCACCCACACACAAATACACTGCCAATCTCACCCACTCTCAACTACACTCCCAATCTCACCCACACTCAAATACACTCCAATCTTACGCACAGTCAGATACACTCCAAATCTCACACAGACTCAAATACACTCCCAATCTCACACACACTCAAATACACTCCCAATCTTACACACACTCAAATACACTCCCAATCTCACCATGCTCAAATACACTCCCAATCTCACCCACAATCAAATACACTCGCAATCTCACACACTCATATACACTCCCAATCTCACAAACAGTCAAATACACTGCCAATCTCACCCACACTCAAATACACTCCCAATCTCACCCACACTCAAAAACAATCCCAATCTCACCCACACTCAAATACACTGCCAATTTCACCCACACTCAAATACACTCCCATTCTCACCCACACTCTAATACACTCCCAATCTTACACACAGACAGATACACTCCAAATCTCACACAGACTCAAATACACTCCCAATCTCACACGCACTCAAATACACTCCCTATCTTACACACAGTCAGATACACTCCAAATCTCACACAGACTCAAATACACTCCCAATCTTACATGCACTCAAATACACTCCCAATCTCACCATGCTGAAATACAGTCCCAATCTCACCCACAATCAAATACACTCGCAGTCTCACACACACTCAAATGCACTGCCAATTTCACCCACACTCAAATGCACTCCCAATCTCACACACACTCAAATACACTGCCAATCTCACCCACACTCAAATACACTCCCAATCTCACCCACACTCAAAAACAGTCCCAATCTCACCCCCACTAAGATACACTGAGAATCTCACCCACACTCAAATACATTCCCAATCTCACACGCACTCAAATACACTCCAAATCTTACACACACTCAAATACACTCCCAATCCCACACACACTCAAATACACTCCAAATCTTACACATACTCAAATTCACTCCCAATCACACCACGCTAAAATACACTCCCAATCTCACCCACATTCCCAATCTCACTCACACTCAAATACACTCCCAAACTCACCAACATTCAAATACACTCCCAATCTCACCCACACTGAAATACACTCCCAATCTTGCACAGACTCAAATACACTCCTAATCTTACACACACTCAAATACACTCCCAATCACACCCACATTCCCAATCTCACCCACAATCAAATACACTCCCAATCTCACACACACTCAAATACAGACACAATCTCACCCACACTCAAAAAAACTCCCAATCTAACCCACACTCTAATAATCTCGCAATCTCACCCACACACAACTAAACTCCCAATCTCAACCACATTCAAATACACTCCCAATCTCACCCACACTCAAATACACTCCCAATCTCACACGCACGAAAATACACTCCCAATCTCACCCACACTCAAATACACTCGCAATCTCACACACACTGAAATACACTCGCAATCTAACCCACACTCAAATACACTCCCAATCTCACACACACTCCAATACACTCCCAATCTCACACACACTCAAGTACACTCCCAATCTCACCCACACTCATTACAGTCCCAATCTCACCCACACTCAAATACACTCCCAATATCACCAACATTCAAATACACTCCCAATCTCACCCACACTCAAATACACTCCCAATCTTACTCAGACTCAAATACACTCCCAATCTCACACACAGTCAAATACACTCCATATCTTACACACACTCAAATACACTCCCAATCACGCCCACATTCCCAATCTCACCCACACTCAAATACACTCCCAATCTCACCCACGCTCAAATAATCTCCCAATCTCACCCACACTCAACTAAACTCCCAATCTCACCAACACTGAAATACACTCGCAATCTCAGCCACACTCAAATACACTCCCAATCTCACACGCACTCAAATACACTTCCAATCTCACCCACACTCTAATACACTCCCAATCTCACCCGCACTCAAATATACTCTCAATCTCACACTCACTCATAAACTCTCCCAATCTCACCCACACTCAAATACACTCCCAATCTCACCCACACTCAAATACTCTCCCAATCTCACCCACACTCAAATGCTCTCCCAGTCACAACCACACTCAAATACACTCCCATTCTCACCCACTCAAATAAACTCCCAGGCTCACACGCACTCAAATACACTCCTAATCTTACACACAGTCAAATACACTCGCAATCTCACAGACACTCAAATACACTCCCAATCTCACCTATTCTCAAATACACGCCCAATCTCAACCGCACTCAAATAAACTCCCAAACTCACGCACTCAAATACACTCCCAATCTCACTCACACTCAAATACACTCCCAATCTCACCCACAATCAAATACACTCCCATTCTCACCCATTCAAATAAACTCCCAGGCTCAGCCACACTCAAATACACGCCAATCTCACACAGACTCAAATACACTCCCAATCTCACACGCACTCAAATAAACTCGCAATCTTACGCAGACTCAAATACACTCCCAATCTTAGGCACACTCAAATACACTCCCAATCTTACACAAACTCAAATACACTCCCAATCTCACACAGACTCAAATGCACTCCCAATCTCACATGCACTCAAATAAACTCCCAATCTCACCCACACTCAAATACACTCCCAATCTCATACAGAATCAAATACACTCCCAGTCTCACACACACTCAAATACAATCCCAATCTTACACACACTCAAATACACTCCCAATCTCACCATGCTCAAATACACTCCCATTCTCACCCACACTCAAATACACTCCCAATCTCACCCACAATCATATACACTCCCAATCTCACACACACACAAATACACTGCCAATCTCACCACGCTCAAATACACTCCCAATCTCACCCGCATTCTCAATCTCACCCACACGCAAATACACTCCCAATCTCAGTCACACTCAAATACACTCTCAATCTTACACAGACTCAAATACACTCCCAATCTTACACAGACTCAAATACACTCCCAATCTCACACACATTCAAATACACTCCAAATCTTACACACACTCAAATACACTCGTAATCTTACACAGACTCAAATATTCTCTCAATCTCGCCCACACTCAAATAAACTCCCGATCTCACACGCACTCAAATACACTCCCTATCTCACACACACTCAAATATACGTGAAATCTCACCCACACTCAAATACAGTCCCAATCTCACCCACATTCAAATACACTCCCAATCTCTCACGCACTCAAATACACTCCCAATCTCACCCACACTCAAATAAACTCTCAATCTCACCCACACTCAAATACACTCCCAGTCTCACACACACTCAAATACACACCCAATCTCACACACACTCAAAAACTCTCTCAATTTAACCCACACTCAAATAAACTCCCAATCTCACACGCACTCAAATACACTGACAGTCTCACACACACTCAAATAAACTCCCAATCTCACACACACTCAAATCTACTCCCAGTCTCACCCACACTCAAATAAACTCCCAATCCCACCCACACTTATATACACTCCCAATCTTACACACACTCAAATACACTCCCAATCTCACCCACACTCTAATACACTCCAATCTCACCCACACTCAAATACACTCCCAATCTTACGCAGATTCAAATACACTTCCAATCTCAGGCACACTCAAATACACTCCCAATCTCACACACACTCTAATACACTCCCAATCTTACGCACACTCAAATACACTCCCAATCTCACCACACTCAAATACACTCCCAACCTCATCCGCATTCTCAATCTCACCCACACTCAAATACACTCCCAATCTCACCCACACTCAAATGCACTCCCAATCTCACACGCACTCAAATACACTCCCAATCTCACACAAACTCAAATACACTCCCAATCTCACACGCACTCAAATAAACTCCCAATCTTACGCAGGCTCAAATACACTCCCAATCTTAGGCACACTCAAATACACTCCCAATCTTACACAGACTCAAATACACTCCCAATCACATCGAGACTCAAATACACTCCCAATCTCATACGCACTCAAATACACTCCCAATCTTCCACACACTCAAATACACTCCCAATCTCACACAGACTCAAATACACTCCCAATCTCACACGCACTCAAATACACACCCAATCTCACACAGACTCAAATACACTCCCAATCTCACACGCACTCAAATAAACTCCCAATCTTACGCAGACTCAAATACACTCCCAATCTTAGGCACACTCAAATACACTCCCAATCTTACACAGACTCAAATACACTCCCAATCTCACACACACTCAAATACACTCCCAATCTCATACGCACTCAAATACACTCCCAATCGTAGACACACTCAAATACACTCCAAATCTCACACAGACTCAAATACACTCCCAATCTCACACACACTCAAATACACTCCCAATCTCACCTTGCTCAAATACACTCCAAATCTCACCCACACTCAATTACACTCCCAATCTCGCGCAGAATCAAATATACTCCCAATCTCACACACACTCAAATACACTGCCAATCTCACCCACACTCAAATACACTCCCAATCTCACCCACACTCAAAAACAGTCCTAATCTCACCCAAACTCAAATACACTGCCATTCTCACTCATACTCAAAAACACTCCCAATCTCGCATGCATTCCCAATCTCACCCACACTCAAATACACTCCCAATCTCACCAACATTCAAATACACTCCCAATCTCACCCACACTCAAATACACTCCCAATCTTACTCAGACTCAAGTACACTCCCAATCTCACACACAGTCAAATACAATCCATATCTTACACACACTCAAATACACTCCCAATCACGCCCACATTCCCAATCTCACCCACACTCAAATACACTCCCAATCTCACCCACGCTCAAATAATCTCCCAATCTCACCCACACTCAACTAAACTCCCAATCTCACCAACACTGAAATACACTCGCAATCTCAGCCACACTCAAATACACTCCCAATCTCACACGCACTCAAATACACTTCCAATCTCACCCACACTCTAATACACTCCCAATCTCACCCACACTCAAATATACTCCCAATCTCACACTCACTCATAAACTCTTCCAATCTCACCCACACTCAAATACACTCCCAATCTCACACGCACTCAAATACACTCCCAATCTGACCCACACTCCCAATCTCACCCACACTCAAATACACTCCCAATCTCACCCCTCACTCAAATACACTTCCAATCTTACACAGACTCAAATACACTCCCAATCTGACACACACTCAAATACACTCCAAGTCTTACACACACTCAAATGCACTCCCAATCACACTACGGTCAATTACACTCCCAATCTCACCCCACATTCAATAACTATCTCACAGTCTCACCACACCACTCAAATACACTCCCATCTCACCACACTCAATATACACTTCCCAATCTCACACACACTCAAATACAGACCCAATCTCACCCACAATCAAAAAAACTCCCATTCTAACCAACACTCAAATACACTCCAAATCTCACACAGCACTCAATACACTGCCATTCTCACACCACAGTCAAATACACACGCAAACTCACACACACTGAATACACTCCACTCCAATCTCACACAATCAAATACATCCCAATTCACACAAACATCAACACATTCCCAATCTCACACACTCAAATACACTCCAATCTCACCACACTCAAATACACTCCCAATCTCCACACACTCAAACTCAATCCACACACTCAAATCTCAACACACTCAAATACAATCCAATCTCACCCACACTCAAATAAACTCCCAATCTCACCCGCACTCAAATACACTCACAGTCTCACACAGACTCAAATACACTCCCAATCTTACCCACACTCAAATTACCTCCCAATCTCACCCACACTCAAATACACTCCCAATCTGACACACACTCAAATACACTCCTAATCTCACCCACACTGTAATTCACTCCCAATCTCACCCACACTCAAATACACTCCCAATCTTAGGCTCACTCAAATACACTCCCAATCTTACACAGACACAAATACACTCCCAATCTCGCACACACTCTAATACACTCCCAATCTTACACACACTCAAATACACTCTCAATCTCACCACATTCAAATATACTCCCAATCTCACCCACACTCAAATAACCTCCCAATCTCACCCACACTCAAATACACTCCCAATCTGACACACACTCAAATACACTCCTAATCTCACCCACACTGTAATTCACTCCCAATCTCACCCACACTCAAATACACTCCCAATCTTAGGCTCTCTCAAATACACTCCCAATCTTACACAGACACAAATACACACCCAATCTCGCACACACTCTAATACACTCCCAATCTTACACACACGCAAATACACTCTCAATCTCACCACACTCAGATACACTCCCAATCTCACCCACATTCCCAATGTAACCCACACTCAAATACATGCCCAATCTCACCCACACTCAAATACACTCTCAATCTCACACGCACTCAAATACACTCCCAATCTTACATAGACTCAAATACACTCCCAATCTCACACACACTCAACTACACTCCCAATCTCACCACGCTCAAATACACTCCCAATCTCACCCACATTCCCAATCTCACCCACATTCAAATATCCTCCCAATCTCACCCAGACTCAAATACCCTCCCAATCTCACAAGCACGCAAATACACTCCCAATCTTACATCGAATCAAATACACTCCCAATCTCACACACACTCAAATACACTCCCAATCTCACCACGCTCAAATACACTCCCAATCTCACCCACATTCCCAATCTCACCCACACTCAAATACCCTCCCAATCTCACCCAGACTCAAATACACTCCCAATCTCACTCGCACTCAAATACACTCCCAATCTCACACAGACTCAAATACACTCCCAATCTCACACACACTCAAATACACTCCCAATCTCACCACGCTCAAATACACTCCCAATCTCACCCACATTCCCATTCTCACCCACACTCAAATTCCCTCCCAATCTCACCCAGACTCAAATACACTCCCAATCTCACACACACTCAAATACACTCCCAATCTCACACACACTCAAATACAATCCCAATCTCACACGCACTCAAATACATTCCCAATCTTACGCAGACTCAAATACACTCCCAATCTAACACGTACTCAAGTACACTCTCAATCTTACACACACTCAAATACACTCCCAATCTCACACAGACTCATAAACACTCCCAATCTCACACGCACTCAAATACACTCCCAATCTCACCCACACTCAAATACACTCCCAATCTAACACGTACTCAAATACACTCCCAATCTCACACACACTCAAATACATTCCCAATCTTACGCAGACTCAAATACACTCCCAATCTAACACGTACTCAAATACAGTCCCAATCTCACACAGACTCAAATACACTCCCAATCTCACACGCACTCAAGTACATTCCCAATCTTACACACACTCAAATACACTCCCAATCTCACCCACACTCAAATACACTCCCAATCTAACACGTACTCAAATACACTCCCAATCTCACACACACTCAAATACATTCCCAATCTTACGCAGACTCAAATACACTCCCAATCTAACACGTACTCAAATACAGTCCCAATCTCACACAGACTCAAATACACTCCCAATCTCACACGCACTCAAGTACACTCCCAATCTTACACACACTCAAATACACTCCCAATCTCACCCACACTCAAATACACTCCCAATCTAACACGTACTCAAATACACTCCCAATCTCACCCAGATCAAATACACTCCCAATCTTACGCAGACTCAAATACACTCTCAATCTTACACACACTCAAATACACTCCCAATCTCAAACACACTCAAATAAACTCCCAATCTCACCCGCACTCAAATACACTCACAGTCTCACACAGACTCAAATACACTCCCAATTTACCCACACTCAAATTACCTCCCAATCTCACCCACACTCAAATACACTCCCAATCTGACACACACTCAAATACACTCCTAATCTCACCCACACTGTAATTCACTCCCAATCTCACCCACACTCAAATACACTCCCAATCTTAGGCTCTCTCAAATACACTCCCAATCTTACACACACTCAGATACACTCCCAATCTCACACACACTCAAATACACTCCCAATCTTACACAGACTCAAATACACTTCCAATCTCACCCACACTCAACTAAACTCCCAATCTCACACACAATGAAATACACTCACAATCTCGCTCACACTCAAATACACTCCCAATCTCACACACACTCAAATACACACCCAATCTCACCCACACTCAAATACACTCCCAATATCACACATACTCAAATACATTCCCAATCTCACCCACAGTGTAATTCACTCCAATCTCACCCACCCACACTCAAATACACTCCCAATCTTAGGAACACTCAAATACACTCCCAATCTTACACAGAGTCAAATACACTCCCAATATCAAACACACTCTAATAAACTCCCAATCTTACACACACTCAAATACACTCCCAATCTTACGCACACTCAAATATACTCCCAATCTCACCCACACTCAAATAACCTCCCAATCTCACCCACACTCAAATACACTCCCAATCTGACACACACTGTAATTCACTCCCAATCTCACCCACACTCAAATACACTCCCAATCTTAGGCTCTCTCAAATACACTCCCAATCTTACACAGACACAAATACACTCCCAATCCGCTACACACTCTAATACACTCCCAATCTTACACAGACTCAAATACACTCCCAATCTCACCACACTCAAATACACTCCCAATCTCACCCACATTCCCAATGTAACCCACACTCAAATACATGCCCAATCTCACCCACACTCAAATACACTCTCAATCTCACACGCACTCAAATACACTCCCAATCTCACACAGACTCAAATACACTCCCAATCTCACACGCACACAAATACACTCCCAATCTTACATAGACTCAAATACACTCCCAATCTCACACACACTCAACTACACTCCCAATCTCACCACGCTCAAATACACTCCCAATCTCACCCACATTCCCAATCTCACCCACACTCAAATATCCTCCCAATCTCACCCAGACTCAAATACACTCCCAATCTCACATGCACGCAAATACACTCCCAATCTTACATCGAATCAAATACACTCCCAATCTCACACACACTCAAATACACTCCCAATCTCACCACGCTCAAATACACTCCCAATCTCACCCACATTCCCAATCTCACCCACACTCAAATACCCTCCCAATCTCACCCAGACTCAAATACAATCCCAATCTCACACGCACTCAAATACATTCCCAATCTTACGCAGACTCAAATACACTCCCAATCTAACACGTACTCAAGTACACTCTCAATCTTACACACACTCAAATACACTCCCAATCTCACACAGACTCATAAACACTCCCAATCTCACACGCACTCAAATACACTCCCAATCTCACCCACACTCAAATACACTCCCAATCTAACACAGACTCAAATACACTCCCAATCTCACACAGAATCAAATACACTCCCAATCTCACACGCACTCAAATACACTCCCAATCTCACACACACTCAAATACACTCCCAATCTCACACACACTCAAATACAATCCCAATCTCACACGCACTCAAATACATTCCCAATCTTACGCAGACTCAAATACACTCCCAATCTAACACGTACTCAAATACAGTCCCAATCTCACACAGACTCAAATACACTCCCAATCTCACACGCACTCAAGTACACTCTCAATCTTACACACACTCAAATACAATCCCAATCTCACACAGACTCATAAACACTCCCAATCTCACACGCACTCAAATACACTCCCAATCATACACACACTCAAACACACTCCCAATCTTACACACACTCAAATACACTCCCAATCTCACCCACACTCAAATACACTCCCAATCTAACACGTACTCAAATACACTCCCAATCTCACACAGAATCAAATACACTCCCAATCTCACACGCACTCAAATACACTCTCAATCTTACACACACTCAAATACACTCCCAATCTCACACACACTCAAATAGACTCCCAATCTCACATGCACTCAAATACATTCCCAATCTTATGCAGACTCAAATACACTCCCAATCTAACACGTACTCAAATACAGTCCCAATCTCACACAGACTCAAAAAACTCCCAATCTCACACGCACTCAAGTACACTCCCAATCTTACACACACTCAAATACACTCCCAATCTCACCCACACTCAAATACACTCCCAATCTAACACGTACTCAAACACACTCCCAATCTCACACAGAATCAAATACACTCCCAATCTTACGCAGACTCAAATACACTCTCAATCTTACACACACTCAAATACACTCCCAATCTCACACACACTCAAATAAACTCCCAATCTCACACGCACTGAAATACACTCTCAATCTTACACACACTCAAATACACTCCCAATCTAACACGTACTCAAATACACTCCCAATCTCACACAGAATCAAATACACTCCCAATCTTACGCAGACTCAAATACACTCTCAATCTTACACACACTCAAATACACTCCCAATCTCACACACACTCAAATAAACTCCCAATCTCACCCGCACTCAAATACACTCACAGTCTCACACAGACTCAAATACACTCCCAATTTTACCCACACTCAAATTACCTCCCAATCTCACCCACACTCAAATACACTCCCAATCTGACACACACTCAAATACACTCCTAATCTCACCCACACTGTAATTCACTCCCAATCTCACCCACACTCAAATACACTCCCAATCTTAGGCTCACTCAAATACACTCCCAATCTTACACAGACACAAGTACACTCCCAATCTGACACACACTCAAATACACTCCCAATCTTACGCACACTCAAATATACACCCAATCTCACCCACACTCAAATAAACTCCCAATCTCACCCCACTCAAATACACTCACAGTCTCACACAGACTCAAATACACTCCCAATCTTACCCACACTCAAATTACCTCCCAATCTCACCCACACTCAAATACACTCCCAATCTGACACACACTCAAATACACTCCTAATCTCACCCACAGTGTAATTCACTCCCAATCTCACCCACCCCACACTCAAATACACTCCCAATCTTAGGCTCACTCAAATACACTCCCAGTCTTACACAGACACAAATACACTCCCAATCTCGCACACACTCTAATACACTCCCAATCTAACACACACTCAAATACACTCTCAATCTCACCACATTCAAATATACTCCCAATCTCACCCACACTCAAATAACCTCCCAATCTCACCCACACTCAAATACACTCCCAATCTGACACACACTGTAATTCACTCCCAATCTCACCCACACTCAAATACACTCCCAATCTTAGGCTCTCTCAAATACACTCCCAATCTTACACAGACACAAATACACACCCAATCTCGCACACACTCTAATACACTCCCAATCTTACACACACTCAAATACACTCTCAATCTCACCACACTCAGATACACTCCCAATCTCACCCACATTCCCAATGTAACCCACACTCAAATACATGCCCAATCTCACCCACACTCAAATACACTCTCAATCTCACACGCACTCAAATACACTCCCAATCTCACACAGACTCAAATACACTCCCAATCTCACACGCACACAAATACACTCCCAATCTTACACAGACTCAAATACACTCCCAATCTCACACACACTCAAATACACTCCCAATCTCACCACGCTCAAATACACTCCCAATCTCACCCACATTCCCAATCTCACCCACACTCAAATATCCTCCCAATCTCACCCAGACTCAAATACACTCCCAATCTCACATGCACGCAAATACACTCCCAATCTTACATCGAATCAAATACACTCCCAATCTCACACACACTCAAATACACTCCCAATCTCACCACGCTCAAATAAACTCCCAATCTGACCCACATTCCCAATCTCACCCACACTCAAATACACTCCCAATCTCACCCACACTCAAATACACTCCCAATCTCACACACACTCAAATACACTCCCAATCTCACCATGCTCAAATACACTCCCAATCTCACCCACATTCCCAATCTCACCCACACTCAAATAGACTCCCAATCTCACCCACACTCAAATACACTCCCAATCTCACACACACTCAAATACACTCCCAATCTCACACGCACTCAAATACACTCCCAATCTTACGCAGACTCAAATACACTCCCAATCTAACACGTACTCAAATACAGTCCCAATCTCACATAGACTCAAATACACTCCCAATCTCACACGCACTCAAGTACACTCTCAATCTTACACACACTCAAATACACTCCCAATCTCACACAGACTCATATACACTCCCAATCTCACACGCACTCAAATACACTCCCAATCATACACACACTCAAATACACTCCCAATCTCACACGCACTCAAATACACTCCCAATCTCACACAGACTCTAATACACTCCCAATCTCACACAAACTCAAATACACTCCCAATCTTACACACACTCAAATACACTCCCAATCTCACACAGACTCATCTACACTCCCAATCTCACACGCAATCAAATACTCTCCCAATCTTACACACACTCAAATACACTCCCAATCTCACACACACTCAAATAAACTCCCAATCTCACCCGCACTCAAATACACTCACAGTCTCACACAGACTCAAATACACTCCCAATTTTACCCACACTCAAATTACCTCCCAATCTCACCCACACTCAAATACACTCCCAATCTGACACACACTCAAATACACTCCTAATCTCACCCACACTGTAATTCACTCCCAATCTCACCCACACTCAAATACACTCCCAATCTTAGGCTCACTCAAATACACTCCCAATCTTACACAGACACAAGTACACTCCCAATCTGACACACACTCAAATACACTCCCAATCTTACGCACACTCAAATATACACCCAATCTCACCCACACTCAAATAAACTCCCAATCTCACCCGCACTCAAATACACTCACAGTCTCACACAGACTCAAATACACTCCCAATCTTACCCACACTCAAATTACCTCCCAATCTCACCCACACTCAAATACACTCCCAATCTGACACACACTCAAATACACTCCTAATCTCACCCACAGTGTAATTCACTCCCAATCTCACCCACACTCAAATACACTCCCAATCTTAGGCTCACTCAAATACACTCCCAGTCTTACACAGACACAAATACACTCCCAATCTCGCACACACTCTAATACACTCCCAATCTTACACACACTCAAATACACTCTCAATCTCACCACATTCAAATATACTCCCAATCTCACCCACACTCAAATAACCTCCCAATCTCACCCACACTCAAATACACTCCCAATCTGACACACACTGTAATTCACTCCCAATCTCACCCACACTCAAATACACTCCCAATCTTAGGCTCTCTCAAATACACTCCCAATCTTACACAGACACAAATACACACCCAATCTCGCACACACTCTAATACACTCCCAATCTTACACACACTCAAATACACTCTCAATCTCACCACACTCAGATACACTCCCAATCTCACCCACATTCCCAATGTAACCCACACTCAAATACATGCCCAATCTCACCCACACTCAAATACACTCTCAATCTCACACGCACTCAAATACACTCCCAATCTCACACAGACTCAAATACACTCCCAATCTCACACGCACACAAATACACTCCCAATCTTACATAGACTCAAATACACTCCCAATCTCACACACACTCAACTACACTCCCAATCTCACCACGCTCAAATACACTCCCAATCTCACCCACATTCCCAATCTCACCCACACTCAAATATCCTCCCAATCTCACCCAGACTCAAATACACTCCCAATCTCACATGCACGCAAATACACTCCCAATCTTACATCGAATCAAATACACTCCCAATCTCACACACACTCAAATACACTCCCAATCTCACCACGCTCAAATAAACTCCCAATCTCACCCACATTCCCAATCTCACCCACACTCAAATACACTCCCAATCTCACCCAGACTCAAATACACTCCCAATCTCACACACACTCAAATACACTCCCAATCTCACCATTCTCAAATAAACTCCCAATCTGACCCACATTCCCAATCTCACCCACACTCAAATACACTCCCAATCTCACCCACACTCAAATACACTCCCAATCTCACACGCACTCAAATACACTCCCAATCTCACACGCACTCAAATACATTCCCAATCTTACGCAGACTCAAATACACTCCCAATCTAACACGTACTAAAATACAGTCCCAATCTCACACAGACTCAAATACACTCCCAATCTCACACGCACTCAAGTACACTCTCAATCTTACACACACTCAAATACACTCCCAATCTCACACAGACTCATAAACACTCCCAATCTCACACGCACTCAAATACACTCCCAATCATACACACACTCAAATACACTCCCAATCTCACACGCACTCAAATACACTCCCAATCTCACCCAGACTCTAATACACTCCCAATCTCACACAAACTCAAATACACTCCCAATCTTACACACACTCAAATACACTCCCAATCTCACACAGACTCATCTACACTCCCAATCTCACACGCAATCAAATACTCTCCCAATCTTACACACACTCAAATACACTCCCAATCTCACACACACTGAAATACACGACCAATCTCACCCACACTCAAATACACTCCCAATCTCACCCACACTCAAATAAACTCCCAATCTCACCCACACTCAAATTCACTTCCAATCTCACACGCACTCAAATACACTCCAAATCGCACACTCACTCAAATACACTCCCAATCTCACACGCACTCAAATACACTCCCAATCTCACACACACTCAAATACACTCCCAATCTCACACGCACTCAAATACACTCCCAATCTTACGCAGTCTCAAATACACTCGCAAACTAACACGTACTCAAATACAGTCCCAATCTCACACAGACTAAAATACACTCCCAATCTCACACGCACTCAAGTACACTCTCAATATTACACACACTCAAATACACTCCCAATCTCACCACGCTCAAATACACTCCCAATCTCACCCACATTCCCAATCTCACCCACACTCAAATACCCTCCCAATCTCACCCACACTCAAATACACTCCCAATCTCACACACACTCAAATACACTCCCAATCTCACCATGCTCAAATACACTCCCAATCTCACCCACATTCCCATTCTCACCCACACTCAAATTCCCTCCCAATCTCACCCAGACTCAAATACACTCCCAATCTCACACACACTCAAATACACTCCCAATCTCACACGCACTCAAATACATTCCCAATCTTACGCAGACTCAAATACACTCCCAATCTAGCACGTACTAAAATACAGTCCCAATCTCACACAGACTCAAATACACTCCCAATCTCACACGCACTCAAGTACACTCTCAATCTTACACACACTCAAATACACTCCCAATCTCACACAGACTCATAAACACTCCCAATCTCACACGCACTCAAATACACTCCCAATCATACACAGACTCAAATACACTCCAATCTCACACGCACTCTAATAAACTCCCAATCTTACACACAATCGAATACACTCCCAATCTCACACAAACTCAAATACACTCCCAATCTTAACACACTCAAATACACTCCCAATCTCACACAGACTCATCTACACTCCCAATCTCACACGCAATCAAATACTCTCCCAATCTTACACACACTCAAATACACTCCCAATCTCACACACACTCAAATACACTACCAATCTCACACACACTCAAATACACTCCCAATCTCACCCACACTCAAATAAACTCCCAATCTCACCCACACTCAAATTCACTCCCAATCTCACACGCAATCAAATACACTCCAAATCTCACACTCACTCAAATACACTCCCAATCTCAGCCACGCACTCAAATACACTCCCAATCTCACACACACTCAAATACACTCCCAATCTCACACACACTCAAATACACTCCAATCTTACGCAGTCTCAAATACACTCGCAATCTAACACGTACTCAAATACAGTCCCAATCTCACACAGACTCAAATACACTCCCAATCTCACACGCACTCAAGTACACTCTCAATATTACACACACTCAAATACACTCCCAATCTCACACAGACTCAAATACATTCCCAATCTCACACGCACTCAAATACACTCCCAATCATACACACACTCAAATACACTCCCAATCTCACACGCACTCAAATACACTCCCAATCTCACACAGACTCTAATACACTCCCAATCTCACACAAACTCAAATACACTCCCAATCTTACACACACTCAAATACACTCCCAATCTCACACAGACTCATCTACACTCCCAATCTCTCACGCAATCAAATACTCTCCCAATCTTACACACACTCAAATACACTCCCAATCTCACACACACTGAAATACACTACCAATCTCACCCACACTCAAATACACTCCCAATCTCACCAACACTCAAATAAACTCCCAATCTCACCCACACTCAAATTCACTTCCAATCTCACACGCACTCAAATACACTCCAAATCGCACACTCACTCAAATACACTCCCAATCTCACACGCACTCAAATACACTCCCAATCTCACCCACACTCAAATACTCTCTCAATCTCACCCACACTCAAATAAACTCCCAATCTCACATGCACTCAAATACACTCACAGTCTCACACACACTCAAATACACTCCCAATCTCACCCACACTCAAATACTCTCTCAATCTCACCCACACTCAAATAAACTCCCAATCTCACACGCACTCAAATACTCTCACAGTCTCACACACACTCAAATACAATCCCAATCTCAAACACACTGAAATAAACTCCCAATCTCACCCACACTCAAATACACTCCCAATCTCACCCACACTCAAATAAACTCCTAATCTCACCCACACTCAAATACACTCCCAATCTCACACGCACTCAAATACTCTCACAGTCTCACCCACACTCAAATAAACTCCCAATCTCACCCGCACTCAAATACACTCACAGTCTCACAAAGACTCAAATACACTCCCAATTTTACCCACACTTAAATAACCTCCCAATCTCGCACACATTCAAATATACTCCCAATCTCACCCACACTCAAATAACCTCCCAATCTCACCCACACTCAAATACACTCCCAATCTGACACACACTCAAATACACTCCTAATCTCACCCACACTGTAATTCACTCCCAATCTCACCCACACTCAAATACACTCCCAATCTTAGGCTCACTCAAATACACTCCCAATCTTTCACAGACACAAATACACTCCCAATCTCGCACACACTCTAATACATTCCCAATCTTAGGCACACTCAAATACACTCCCAATCTTACACAGACTCAAATACGCTCCCAATCTCACACACACTCTAATACACTCCCAATCTTACACACACTCAAATACACGCCCAATCTCACCACGCTCAAATACACTCCCAATCACACCCACACTCAAATACACTGCCAATCTCACCCACACTCAAATACACTCCCAATCTAACACGTACTCAAATACACTCCCAATCTCACACAGACTCATATACACTCCCAATCTCACACACACTCAAATACACTCCCAATCTTACACACACTCAAATACACTCCCAATCTCACACAGACTCATCTACACTCCCAATCTCACACGCAATCAAATACACTCCCAATCTTACACACACTCAAATACAGTCCCAATCTCACCCACACTCAAATACACTCCCAATCTAACACGTACTCAAATACACTCCCAATCTCACACAGAATCAAATACACTCCCAATCTCACACGCACTCAAATACACTCTCAATCTTACACACACTCAAATACACTCCCAATCTCACACAGACTCATATACACTCCCAATCTCACACACACTCAAATACACTCCCAATCATACACACACTCAAATACACTCCCAATCTCACACGCACTCAAATACACTCCCAATCTCACACAGACTCTAATACACTCCCAATCTCACACGAACTCAAATACACTCCCAATCTTACACACACTCAAATACACTCCCAATCTCACACAGACTCATCTACACTCCCAATCTCACCCGCACTCAAATACACTCACAGTCTCACACAGACTCAAATACACTCCCAATCTTACCCACACTCAAATTACCTCCCAATCTCACCCACACTCAAATACACTCCCAATCTGACACACACTCAAATACACTCCCAATCTCACCCACACTGTAATTCACTCCCAATCTCACCCACACTCAAATACACTCCCAATCTTAGGCTCACTCAAATACACTCCCAATCTTACACGGACACAAGTACACTCCCAATCTGACACGCACTCAAATACACTCCCAATCTTACGCACACTCAAATATACTCCCAATCTCACCCACACTCAAATAAACTCCCAATCTCACCCGCACTCAAATACACTCACAGTCTCACACAGACTCAAATACACTCCCAATCTTACCCACGCTCAAATTACCTCCCAATCTCACACACACTCAAATACACTTCCAATCTGACATGCACTCAAATACACTCCTAATCTCACCCACACTGTAATTCACTCCCAATCTCACCCACACTCAAATACACTCCCAATCTTAGGCTCACTCAAATACACTCCCAATCTTACACAGACACAAATACACTCCCAATCTCGCACACACTCTAATACACTCCCAATCTTACACACACTCAAATATACTCTCAATCTCACCACATTCAAATATACTCCCAATCTCACCCACACTCAAATAACCTCCCAATCTCACCCACACTCAAATACACTCCCAATCTGACACACACTCAAATACACTCCTAATCTCACCCACACTGTAATTCACTCCCAATCTCACCCACACTCAAATACACTCCCAATCTTAGGCTCCCTCAAATACACTCCCAATCTTACACAGACACAAATACACACCCAATCTCGCACACACTCTAATACACTCCCAATCTTAGGCACACTCAAATACACTCTCAATCTCACCACACTCAGATACACTCCCAATCTCACCCACATACCCAATGTAACCCACACTCAAATACATGCCCAATCTCACCCACACTCAAATACACTCTCAATCTCACACGCACTCAAATACACTCCCAATCTCACACAGACTCAAATACACTCCCAATCTCACACGCACACAAATACACTCCCAATCTTACATAGACTCAAATACACTCCCAATCTCACACACACTCAACTACACTCCCAATCTCACCACGCTCAAATACACTCCCAATCTCACCCACATTCCCAATCTCACCCACACTCAAATATCCTCCCAATCTCACCCAGACTCAAATACCCTCCCAATCTCACACGCACGCAAATACACTCCCAATCTTACATCGAATCAAATACACTCCCAATCTCACACACACTCAAATACACTCCCAATCTCACCACGCTCAAATACACTCCCAATCTCACCCACATTCCCAATCTCACCCACACTCAAATACCCTCCCAATCTCACCCAGACTCAAATACACTCCCAATCTCACACGCACTCAAATACACTCCCAATCTCACACAGACTCAAATACACTCCCAATCTTACACACACTCAAATACACTCCCAATCTCACACAGACTCATCTACACTCCCAATCTCACCCGCACTCAAATACACTCACAGTCTCACACAGACTCAAATACACTCCCAATCTTACCCACACTCAAATTACCTCCCAATCTCACCCACACTCAGATACACTCCCAATCTGACACACACTCAAATACACTCCTAATCTCACCCACACTGTAATTCACTCCCAATCTCACCCACACTCAAATACACTCCCAATCTTAGGCTCACTCAAATACACTCCCAATCTTACACAGAAACAAGTACACTCCCAATCTGACACACACTCAAATACACTCCCAATCTTACGCACACTCAAATATACTCCCAATCTCACCCACACTCAAATAAACTCCCAATCTCACCCGCACTCAAATACACTCACAGTCTCACACAGACTCAAATACACTCCCAATCTTACCCACACTCAAATTACCTCCCAATCTCACCCACACTCAAATACACTCCCAATCTGACACACACTCAAATACACTCCTAATCTCACCCACACTGTAATTCACTCCCAATCTCACCCACACTCAAATACACTCCCAATCTTAGGCTCACTCAAATACACTCCCAATCTTACACAGACACAAATACACTCCCAATCTCGCACACACTCTAATACACTCCCAATCTTACACACACTCAAATACACTCTCAATCTCACCACATTCAAATATACTCCCAATCTCACCCACACTCAAATAACCTCCCAATCTCACCCACACTCAAATACACTCCCAATCTGACACACACTCAAATACACTCCTAATCTCACCCACACTGTAATTCACTCCCAATCTCACCCACACTCAAATACACTCCCAATCTTACACAGACACAAATACACACCCAATCTCGCACACACTCTAATACACTCCCAATCTTACACACACGCAAATACACTCTCAATCTCACCACACTCAGATACACTCTCAATCTCACCCACATTCCCAATGTAACCCACACTCAAATACATGCCCAATCTCACCCACACTCAAATACACTCTCAATCTCACACGCACTCAAATACACTCCCAATCTCACACAGACTCAAATACACTCCCAATCTCACACGCACACAAATACACTCCCAATCTTACATAGACTCAAATACACTCCCAATCTCACACACACTCAACTACACTCCCAATCTCACCACGCTCAAATACACTCCCAATCTCACCCACATTCCCAATCTCACCCACACTCAAATATCCTCCCAATCTCACCCAGACTCAAATACACTCCCAATCTCGCAAACACTCAAATACACTCCCAATCTCACACACGCTCAAATACACTCCCAATCTCACACACACTCAAATACACTCCCAATCTCACCACGCTCAAATACACTCCCAATCTCACCCACATTCCCAATCTCACCCACACTCAAATACCCTCCCAATCTCACCCAGACTCAAATACACTCCCAATCTCACTCGCACTCAAATGCTCTCCCAATCTCACACAGACTCAAATACACTCCCAATCTCACACACACTCAAATACACTCCCAATCTCACCCACATTCCCATTCTCACCCACACTCAAATTCCCTCCCAATCTCACCCAGACTCAAATACACTCCCAATCTCACACACACTCAAATACACTCCCAATCTCACACACACTCAAATACAATCCCAATCTCACACGCACTCAAATACATTCCCAATCTTACGCAGACTCAAATACACTCCCAATCTAACACGTACTCAAATACAGTCCCAATCTCACACAGACTCAAATACACACCCAATCTCACACGCACTCAAGTACACTCTCAATCTTACACACACTCAAATACACTCCCAATCTCACACAGACTCATAAACACTCCCAATCTCACACGCACTCAAATACACTCCCAATCATACACACACTCAAATACACTCCCAATCTTACACACACTCAAATACACTCCCAATCTCACCCACACTCAAATACACTCTCAATCTAACACGTACTCAAATACACTCCCAATCTCACACAGAATCAAATACACTCCCAATCTCACACGCACTCAAATACACTCTCAATCTTACACACACTCAAATACACTCCCAATCTCACACACACTCAAATAGACTCCCAATCTCACATGCACTCAACTTCATTCCCAATCTTACGCAGACTCAAATACACTCCCAATCTAACATGTACTCAAATACAGTCCCAATCTCACACAGACTCAAATACACTCCCAATCTTACGCAGACTCAAATACACTCTCAATCTTACACACACTCAAATACACTCCCAATCTCACACACACTTAAATAAACTCCCAATCTCACACGCACTCAAATACACTCTCAATCTTACACACACTCAAATACACTCCCAATCTCACACACACTCAAATACACTCCCAATCTCACACGCACTCAAATACATTCCCAATCTTACACAGACTCAAATACACTCCCAATCTAACACGTACTCAAATACAGTCCCAATCTCACACAGACTCAAATACACTCCCAATCTCACACGCACTCAAGTACACTCCCAATCTTACACACACTCAAATACACTCCCAATCTCACCCACACTCAAATACACTCCCAATCTAACACGTACTCAAATACACTCCCAATCTCACACAGAATCAAATACACTCCCAATCTTACGCAGACTCAAATACACTCTCAATCTTACACACACTCAAATACACTCCCAATCTCACACACACTCAAATAAACTCCCAATCTCACCCGCACTCAAATACACTCACAGTCTCACACAGACTCAAATACACTCCCAATTTTACCCACACTCAAATTACCTCCCAATCTCACCCACACTCAAATACACTCCCAATCTGACACACACTCAAATACACTCCTAAACTCACCCACACTGTAATTCACTCCCAATCTCACCCACACTCAAATACACTCCCAATCTTAGGCTCACTAAAATACACTCCCAATCTTACACAGACACAAGTACACTCCCAATCTGACACACACTCAAATACACTCCCAATCTCACCCGCACTCAAATACACTCACAGTCTCACACAGACTCAAATACACTCCCAATCTTACACACACTCAAATACGCTCTCAATCTCACCACATTCAAATATACTCCCAATCTCACCCACACTCAAATACACTCCCAATCTGACACACACTCAAATACACTCCTAATCTCACCCACACTGTAATTCACTCCCAATCTCACCCACACTCAAATACACTCCCAATCTTAGGCTCTCTCAAATACACTCCCAATCTTACACAGACACAAATACACACCCAATCTCGCACACACTCTAATACACTCCCAATCTTACACACACTCAAATACACTCTCAATCTCACCACACTCAGATACACTCCCAATCTCACACACATTCCCAATGTAACCCACACTCAAATACATGCCCAATCTCACCCACACTCAAATACACTCTCAATCTCACACGCACTCAAATACACTCCCAATCTCACACAGACTCAAATACACTCCCAATCTCACACGCACACAAATACACTCCCAATCTTACATAGACTCAAATACACTCCCAATCTCACACACACTCAACTACACTCCCAATCTCACCACGCTCAAATACACTCCCAATCTCACCCACATTCCCAATCTCACCCACACTCAAATATCCTCCCAATCTCACCCAGACTCAAATACACTCCCAATCTCACATGCACGCAAATACACTCCCAATCTTACATCGAATCAAATACACTCCCAATCTCACACACACTCAAATACACTCCCAATCTCACCACGCTCAAATACACTACCAATCTCACCCACATTCCCAATCTCACCCACACTCAGATACCCTCCCAATCTCACCAAGACTCAAATACACTCCCAATCTCACACACACTCAAATACACTCCCAATCTCACCATGCTCAAATACACTCCCAATCTCACCCACATTCCCATTCTCACCCACACTCAAATTCCCTCCCAATCTCACCCAGACTCAAATACACTCCCAATCTCACCACGCTCAAATACACTCCCAATCTCACCCACATTCCCAATCTCACCCACACTCAAATATCCTCCCAATCTCACCCAGACTCAAATACACTCCCAATCTCACATGCACTCAAATACACTCCCAATCTGACACACACTCAAATACACTCCCAATCTCACACACACTCAAATGCACTCCCAATCACACCACGGTCAAATACACTCCCAATCTCACCCACATTCCCAATCACACCCACACTCACATACACTCCCACTCTCACACGCACTCAAATACACTCCCAATCTTACACAGACTCAAATACATTCCCAATCTCACCATGCTCAAATACACTCCCAATCTCACCCACATTCCCATTCTCACCCACACTCAAATTCCCTCCCAATATCACCCAGACTCAAATACACTCCCAATCTCACACACACTCAAATACACTCCCAATCTCACACACACTCAAATACACTCCCAATCTCACACGCACTCAAATACATTCCCAATCTTACGCAGACTCAAATACACTCCCAATCTCACACGCACTCAAGTACACTCTCAATATTACACACACTCAAATACACTCCCAATCTCACACGGACTCATATACAGTCCCAATCTCACACGCACTCAAATACACTCCCAATCATACACACACTCAAATACACTCCCAATCTCACACGCACTCAAATACACTCCCAATCTCACACAGACTCTAATACACTCCCAATCTCACACAAACTCAAATACACTCCCAATCTAACACGTACTCAAACACACTCCCAATCTCACACAGAATCAAATACACTCCCAATCTTACGCAGACTCAAATACACTCTCAATCTTACACACACTCAAATACACTCCCAATCTCACACACACTCAAATAAACTCCCAATCTCACACGCACTCAAATACACTCTCAATCTTACACACACTCAAATACACTCCCAATCTCACACACACTCAAATACACTCCCAATCTCACACGCACTCAAATACATTCCCAATCTTACGCAGACTCAAATACACTCCCAATCTAACACGTACTCAAATACAGTCCCAATCTCACACAGACTCAAATAAACTCCCAATCTCACACGCACTCAAGTACACTCCCAATCTTACACACACTCAAATACACTCCCAATCTCACCCACACTCAAGTACACTCCCAATCTAACACGTACTCAAATACACTCCCAATCTCACACAGAATCAAATACACTCCCAATCTTACGCAGACTCAAATACACTCTCAATCTTACACACACTCAAATACACTCCCAATCTCACACACACTCAAATAAACTCCCAATCTCACCCGCACTCAAATACACTCACAGTCTCACACAGACTCAAATACACTCCCAATTTTACCCACACTCAAATTACCTCCCAATCTCACCCACACTCAAATACACTCCCAATCTGACACACGCTCAAATACACTCCTAATCTCACCCACACTGTAATTCACTCCCAATCTCACCCACACTCAAATACACTCCCAATCTTAGGCTCACTCAAATACACTCCCAATCTTACACAGACACAAGTACACTCCCAATCTGACACACACTCAAATACACTCCCAATCTTACGCACACTCAAATATACTCCCAATCTCACCCACACTCAAATAAACTCCCAATCTCACCCGCACTCAAATACACTCACAGTCTCACACAGACTCAAATACACTCCCAATCTTACACACACTCAAATACACTCTCAATCTCACCACATTCAAATATACTCCCAATCTCACCCACACTCAAATACACTCCCAATCTGACACACACTCAAATACACTCCTAATCTCACCCACACTGTAATTCACTCCCAATCTCACCCACACTCAAATACACTCCCAATCTTAGGCTCTCTCAATACACTCCCAATCTTACACAGACACAAATACACACCCAATCTCGAACACACTCTAATACACTCCCAATCTTACACACACTCAAATACACTCTCAATCTCACCACACTCAGATACACTCCCAATCTCACCCACATTCCCAATGTAACCCACACTCAAATACATGCCCAATCTCACCCACACTCAAATACACTCTCAATCTCACACGCACTCAAATACACTCCCAATCTCACACGCACACAAATACACTCCCAATCTTACATAGACTCAAATACACTCCCAATCTCACCCACATTCTCAATCTCACCCACACTCAAATATCCTCCCAATCTCACCCAGACTCAAATACACTCCCAATCTCACATGCACGCAAATACACTCCCAATCTTACATCGAATCAAATACACTCCCAATCTCACACACACTCAAATACACTCCCAATCTCACCACGCTCAAATACACTACCAATCTCACCCACATTCCCAATCTCACCCACACTCAGATACCCTCCCAATCTCACCAAGACTCAAATACACTCCCAATCTCACACACACTCAAATACACTCCCAATCTCACCATGCTCAAATACACTCCCAATCTCACCCACATTCCCATTCTCACCCACACTCAAATTCCCTCCCAATCTCACCCAGACTCAAATACACTCCCAATCTCACCACGCTCAAATACACTCCCAATCTCACCCACATTCCCAATCTCACCCACACTCAAATATCCTCCCAATCTCACCCAGACTCAAATACACTCCCAATCTCACATGCACGCAAATACACTCCCAATCTTACATCGAATCAAATACACTCCCAATCTCACACACACTCAAATACACTCCCAATCTCACCACGCTCAAATACACTCCCAATCTCACCCACTTTCCCAATCTCACCCACACTCAGATACTCTCCCAATCTCACCCAGACTCAAATACACTCCCAATCTCACACACACTCAAATACACTCCCAATCTCACCATGCTCAAATACACTCCCAATCTCACCCACATTCCCATTCTCACCCACACTCAAATTCCCTCCCAATATCACCCAGACTCAAATACACTCCCAATCTCACACACACTCAAATACACTCCCAATCTCACACACACTCAAATACACTCCCAATCTCACACGCACTCAAATACAATCCCAATCTTACACAGACTCAAATACACTCCCAATCTCACACTCACTCAAATACACTCCCAATATTACACACACTCAAATACACTCCCAATCTCACACGGACTCATATACAGTCCCAATCTCACACGCACTCAAATACACTCCCAATCATACACACACTCAAATACACTCCCAATCTCACACGCACTCAAATACACTCCCAATCTCACACAGACTCTAATACACTCCCAATCTCACACAAACTCAAATACACTCCCAATCTAACACGTACTCAAACACACTCCCAATCTCACACAGAATCAAATACACTCCCAATCTTACGCAGACTCAAATACACTCTCAATCTTACACACACTCAAATACACTCCCAATCTCACACACACTCAAATAAACTCCCAATCTCACACGCACTCAAATACACTCTCAATCTTACACACACTCAAATACACTCCCAATCTCACACACACTCAAATACACTCCCAATCTCACACGCACTCAAATACATTCCCAATCTTACGCAGACTCAAATACACTCCCAATCTAACACGTACTCAAATACAGTCCCAATCTCACACAGACTCAAATACACTCCCAATCTCACACGCACTCAAGTACACTCCCAATCTTACACACACTCAAATACACTCCCAATCTCACCCACACTCAAGTACACTCCCAATCTAACACGTACTCAAATACACTCCCAATCTCACACAGAATCAAATACACTCCCAATCTTACGCAGACTCAAATACACTCTCAATCTTACACACACTCAAATACACTCCCAATCTCACACACACTCAAATAAACTCCCAATCTCACCCGCACTCAAATACACTCACAGTCTCACACAGACTCAAATACACTCCCAATTTTACCCACACTCAAATTACCTCCCAATCTCACCCACACTCAAATACACTCCCAATCTGACACACGCTCAAATACACTCCTAATCTCACCCACACTGTAATTCACTCCCAATCTCACCCACACTCAAATACACTCCCAATCTTAGGCTCACTCAAATACACTCCCAATCTTACACAGACACAAGTACACTCCCAATCTGACACACACTCAAATACACTCCCAATCTTACGCACACTCAAATATACTCCCAATCTCACCCACACTCAAATAAACTCCCAATCTCACCCGCACTCAAATACACTCACAGTCTCACACAGACTCAAATACACTCCCAATCTTACACACACTCAAATACACTCTCAATCTCACCACATTCAAATATACTCCCAATCTCACCCACACTCAAATACACTCCCAATCTGACACACACTCAAATACACTCCTAATCTCACCCACACTGTAATTCACTCCCAATCTCACCCACACTCAAATACACTCCCAATCTTAGGCTCTCTCAATACACTCCCAATCTTACACAGACACAAATACACACCCAATCTCGAACACACTCTAATACACTCCCAATCTTACACACACTCAAATACACTCTCAATCTCACCACACTCAGATACACTCCCAATCTCACCCACATTCCCAATGTAACCCACACTCAAATACATGCCCAATCTCACCCACACTCAAATACACTCTCAATCTCACACGCACTCAAATACACTCCCAATCTCACACGCACACAAATACACTCCCAATCTTACATAGACTCAAATACACTCCCAATCTCACCCACATTCTCAATCTCACCCACACTCAAATATCCTCCCAATCTCACCCAGACTCAAATACACTCCCAATCTCACATGCACGCAAATACACTCCCAATCTTACATCGAATCAAATACACTCCCAATCTCACACACACTCAAATACACCCCCAATCTCACCACGCTCAAATACACTCCCAATCTCACCCACATTCCCAATCTCACCCACACTCAGATACCCTCCCAATCTCACCCAGACTCAAATACACTCCCAATCTCACACACACTCAAATACACTCCCAATCTCACCATGCTCAAATACACTCCCAATCTCACCCACATTCCCATTCTCACCCACACTCAAATTCCCTCCCAATCTCACCCAGACTCAAATACACTCCCAATCTCACACACACTCAAATACACTCCCAATCTCACACACACTCAAATACACTCCCAATCTCACACGCACTCAAATACATTCCCAATCTTACGCAGACTCAAATACACTCCCAATCTAACACGTACTAAAATACAGTCCCAATCTCACACAGACTCAAATACACTCCCAATCTCACACGCACTCAAGTACACTCTCAATCTTACACACACTCAAATACACTCCCAATCTCACACAGACTCATAAACACTCCCAATCTCCCACGCACTCAAATACACTCCCAATCATACACACACTCAAATACACTCCCAATCTCACACGCACTCAAATACACTCCCAATCTCACACAGACTCTAATACACTCCCAATCTCACACAAACTCAAATACACTCCCAATCTTACACACACTCAAATACAATCCCAATCTCACACAGACTCATCTACACTCCCAATCTCACACGCAATCAAATACTCTCCCAATCTTACACACACTCAAATACACTCCCAATCTCACACACACTGAAATACACTACCAATCTCACCCACACTCAAATACACTCCCAATCTCACCCACACTCAAATAAACTCCCAATCTCACCCACACTCAAATTCACTTCCAATCTCACACGCACTCAAATACACTCCAAATCGCACTCTCACTCAAATACACTCCCAATCTCACACGCACTCAAATACACTCCCAATCTCACACACACTCAAATACACTCCCAATCTCACACGCACTCAAATACACTCCCAATCTTACGCAGACTCAAATACACTCCCAATCTAACTCGTACTCAAATACAGTCCCAATCTCACACAGACTCAAATACACTGCCAATCTCACACGCACTCAAGTACACTCTCAATATTACACACACTCAAATACACTCCCAATCTCACACGGACTCATATACACTCCCAATCTCACACGCACTCAAATACACTCCCAATCATACACACACTCAAATACACTCCCAATCTCACACGCATTCAAATACACTCCCAATCTCACACAGACTCTAATACACTCCCAATCTCACACAAACTCAAATACACTCCCAATCTTACACACACTCAAATACACTCCCAATCTCACCAACACTCAAATAAACTCCCAATCTCACCCACACTCAAATTCACTTCCAATCTCACACGCACTCAAATACACTCCAAATCGCACACTCACTCAAATACACTCCCAATCTCACACGCACTCAAATACACTCCCAATCTCACCCACACTCAAATACTCTCTCAATCTCACCCACACTCAAATAAACTCCCAATCTCACACGCACTCAAATACACTCACAGTCTCACACACACTCAAATACACTCCCAATCTCACCCACACTCAAATACTCTCTCAATCTCACCCACACTCAAATAAACTCCCAATCTCACACGCACTCAAATACACTCACAGTCTCACACACACTCAAATACAATCCCAATCTCACCCACTCTCAAATACACTCCCAATCTCACCCACACTCAAATAAACTCCTAATCTCACCCACACTCAAATACACTCCCAATCTCACATGCACTCAAATACTCTCACAGTCTCTCCCACACTCAAATAAACTCCCAATCTCACCCGCACTCAAATACACTCACAGTCTCACCAAGACTCAAATACACTCCCAATCTTACCCACACTTAAATAACCTCCCAATCTCACACACATTCAAATATACTCCCAATCTCACCCACACTCAAATAACCTCCCAATCTCACCCACACTCAAATACACTCCCAATCTGACACACACTCAAATACACTCCTAATCTCACCCACACTGTAATTCACTCCCAATCTCACCCACACTCAAATACACTCCCAATCTTAGGCTCACTCAAATACACTCCCAATCTTTCACAGACACAAATACACTCCCAATCTCGCACACACTCTAATACACTCCCAATCTTACACACACTCAAATACACTCCCAATCTCACCACACTCAGATACACTCCCAATCTCACCCACATTCCCAATGTAACCCACACTCAAATACACGCCCAATCTCACCCACACTCAAATACACTCCCAATCTCACACGCACTCAAATACACTCCCAATCTCACACAGACTCAAATACACTCCCAATCTTACGCAGACTCAAATACACTCCCAATCTTAGGCACACTCAAATGCACTCCCAATCTTACACAGACTCAAATACGCTCCCAATCTCACACACACTCTAATACACTCCCAATCTTACACACACTCAAATACACGCCCAATCTCACCCACACTCAAATACACTCCCAATCTCACCCACACTCAAATACACTGCCAATCTCACCCACACTCAAATACACTCCCAATCTAACACGTACTCAAATACACTCCCAATCTCACACAGACTCAAATACACTCCCAATCTCACACGCACTCAAATACACTCTCAATCTTACACACACTCAAATACACTCCCAATCTCACACAGACTCATATACACTCCCAATCTCACACAAACTCAAATACACTCCCAATCTTACACACACTCAAATACACTCCCAATCTCACACAGACTCATCTACACTCCCAATCTCAAACGCAATCAAATACACTCCCAATCTTACACACACTCAAATACACTCCCAATCTCACCCACACTCAAATACACTCCCAATCTAACACGTACTCAAATACACTCCCAATCTCACACAGAATCAAATACACTCCCAATCTCACACGCACTCAAATACACTCTCAATCTTACACACACTCAAATACACTCCCAATCTCACACAGACTCATTTACACTCCCAATCTCACACACACTCAAATACACTCCCAATCATACACACACTCAAATACACTCCCAATCTCACACGCACTCAAATACTCTCCCAATCTCACACAGACTCTAATACACTCCCAATCTCACACGAACTCAAATACACTCCCAATCTTACACACACTCAAATACACTCCCAATCTCACACAGACTCATCTACACTCTCAATCTCACACGCACTCAAATACACTCCCAATCTTACACGCACTCAAATACACTCCCAATCTTACGCAGAATCAAATACACTCCCAATCTTACACAGACTCAAATACGCTCCCAATCTCACACACACTCTAATACACTCCCAATCTTACACACACTCAAATACACGCCCAATCTCACCATGCTCAAATACACTCCCAATCACACCCACACTCAAATACACTGCCAATCTCACCCACACTCAAATACACTCCCAATCTAACACGTACTCAAATACACTCCCAATCTCACACAGACTCAAATACACTCCCAATCTCACACGCACTCAAATACACTCTCAATCTTACACACACTCAAATACACTCCCAATCTCACACAGACTCATATACACTCCCAATCTCACACACACTCAAATACACTCCCAATCTTACACACACTCAAATACACTCCCAATCTCACACAGACTCATCTACACTCCCAATCTCACACGCAATCAAATACACTCCCAATCTTACACACACTCAAATACACTCCCAATCTCACCCACACTCAAATACACTCCCAATCTAACACGTACTCAAATACACTCCCAATCTCACACAGAATCAAATACACTCCCAATCTCACACGGACTCAAATACACTCTCAATCTTACACACACTCAAATACACTCCCAATCTCACACAGACTCATATACACTCCCAATCTCACACACACTCAAATACACTCCCAATCATACACACACTCAAATACACTCCCAATCTCACACGCACTCAAATACACTCCCAATCTCACACAGACTCTAATACACTCCCAATCTCACACGAACTCAAATACACTCCCAATCTTACACACCCTCAAATACACTCCCAATCTCACACAGACTCATCTACACTCTCAATCTCACACGCACTCAAATACACTCCCAATCTTACACGCACTCAAATACACTCCCAATCTTACGCAGACTCAAATACACTCCCAATCTTAGGCACACTCAAATACACTCCCAATCTTACACAGACTCAAATACGCTCCCAATCTCACACACACTCTAATACACTCCCAATCTTACACACACTCAAATACACGCCCAATCTCACCACGCTCAAATACACTCCCAATCACACCCACACTCAAATACACTGCCAATCTCACCCACACTCAAATACACTCCCAATCTAACACGTACTCAAATACACTCCCAATCTCACACAGACTCAAATACACTCCCAATCTCACACAGACTCATATACACTCCCAATCTCACACGCACTCAAATACACTCCCGGTCATACACACACTCAAATACACTCCCAATCTCACACGCACTCAAATACACTCCCAATCTCACACAGACTCTAATACACTCCCAATCTCACACGAACTCAAATACACTCCCAATCTCACACAGACTCATCTACACTCCCAATCTCACACGCAATCAAATACACTCCCAATCTTACACACACTCAAATACACTCCCAATCTCACACACACTGAAATACACTACCAATCTCACCCACACTCAAATACACTCCCAATCTCACCCACACTCAAATAAACTCCCAATCTCACCCACACTCAAATTCACTTCCAATCTCACACGCACTCAAATACATTCCAAATCGCACACTCACTCAAATACACTCCCAATCTCACACGCACTCAAATACACTCCCAATCTCACCCACACTCAAATACTCTCTCAATCTCACCCACACTCAAATAAACTCCCAATCTCACACGCACTCAAATACACTCACAGTCTCACACACACTCAAATACACTCCCAATCTCACCCACACTCAAATACTCTCTCAATCTCACCCACACTCAAATAAACTCCCAATCTCACACGCACTCAAATACACTCAGTCTCACACACACTCAAATACAGTCCCAATCTCACCCACACTCAAATACACTCCCAATCTCACACACACTGAAATAAACTCCCAATCTCACGCACACTCAAATACACTCCCAATCTCACCCACACTCAAATAGACTCCTAATCTCACCCACACTCAAATACACTGCCAATCTCACCCACACTCAAATATACTCCCAATCTCACACACACTGAAATACACTCCCAATCTCACACACACTCAAAAAAACTCCCAATCTCACCCGCACTCAAATACACTCCCAATCTCACCCACACTCAAATAAACTCCCAATCTCACCCACAGTCAAATACACTCCCAATCAAACTCGCACTCAGATACACTCACAATCTCATACTCATTCACACCGATTGTTATGCAATCAACCGTTTTCACGACCATACATGTTTCTGTAGTGATCAGTAGTTTAGGCTGGTGGGAGTTTAGATCTGGTCAGATTTATTAGAAAATTGAGTAGACACAGATTTCTAGGACAGCACCACCTGGTGTAGAGACTGAGCAGTTACCTGAATGTGTGTGAATATTACAACTGCCCATGTGCAGAGCTGGCTGCAGAGCCTAAGGCAAAAACCTTATGTAAATGAAGTGTTATTGTTTGGAGGTATAGACCCTAGCTTCTCCTTAATCTTATAAAGAACAGAGTAAAACAATTGCGATGGAGAAATGCGGAGCCTCCCCACTGCCTTAGGAGACTCTTGGTCCCTTAACCAGGACAATCTGCTTATATTGCAAGCTCTGTGTGTACCTGTGCTGCGTGTGCCTGCATGTGTGCATGCATACATGCATTTGCATGTCATGTGAATATGTGTGTATTTCTGTGGGTCTCTCTGTGCATGTACTCTGTATATTTGTGTGTGTGTGTGTCTGTGCATTTCCATGTGGGCGTCTGTGAATTTCTGTTTGTGTGTATTGTGTGTGTTCTGTGTTTCTGTATGTGCGTCTGTCAGTCCGCCTGTGTATTTCTGTGTAATTTTCTCTGTGTGTTTCTGTGTGCAAGTGCCTGTGTATTTCTCTGTGTGCCTGTGTTTCTACATGTGCTTCGGGTGTGTGAGTGTTTTCATGTATGTTTCTGTCTTTGTGTTTCTATGTGAGTGTTTGTGTGTGTGTGTTTCTATGTGTGTTTTTGCCTATGAGTGTGTCTCAGTGTGTGTTTCTGCTTCTGAGTGTTTATGTGAGTGTTTCTCTGTGTATGTGTTTCTGTGTCTGTGTGTTTGTGAGTGTTTCTGTGTGTCTTTGTGTGTGTATGTGTGTATGTTTCTGTGTGTTTACTCTGTGTGTGTGTTTCTGTGTGTGTGTTTCTCTGTGTGCGTGTTTCTGTGTGTGTGTTTCTCTGTGTGTGTGTTTGTGTGTGTGTTTACTCTGTGTGTGTGTTTCTGTGTGTGTGTTTCTCTGTGTGTGTGTTTGTGTGTGTGCGTTTCTCTGTGTGTGTGTTTGTGTGTGTGTTTACTCTGTGTGTGTGTTTCTGTGTGTGTGTTTCTCTGTGTGTGTGTTTGTGTGTGTGCGTTTCTCTGTGTGTGTGTTTGTGTGTGTGTTTACTCTGTGTGTGTGTTTCTGTGTGTGTGTTTCTCTGTGTGTGTGTTTGTGTGTGTGCGTTTCTCTGTGTGTGTGTTTGTGTGTGTGTGTTTCTGTGAATGTTCATGTGTGTATGAAAGAGCTGGTAGAAGCACATTGCAATATGAATAAAATTCAGACAGTCCATTGCATCAGGTCCCCAGGGATATATCTCCGTGAGATCTAGGAACCTGATTTGAAAGGATCAGTGAAAATTTAGGCCTAAATGATATGTTAAATAAACAGCAGGAAAAAATGTCGCTTCAGCAGCTGTTTGGAGCCACCAACCCCAGCCTGCAGAGAGTTGTGAGGACAGATTGTTTGTAAATTGAGATGAATAGGACGGCAGGATGGCATTCGCTCGAAAACAACTTCATTTATAAAAAGATTTTGTTCAATTATGCATGTGTTTGCATTTTGATCCTATTATACACAGGCTGCAGCCGTTCTCTGTAATCTTATTCCACTCAATTCTGTCACAAGGTCTCAGTATTTATTGTTCTAACTCATTCCCACAAGTGGAAAAGACGCAAAAGAAATGAATATGAGATAGAAATGAAACAGGGGAAATACCAAGGGGGAGCTGTAAAATCCCATCACCAACAAGGACCACTCACCATTCAATCAGTCCACTCGCCATTCCTGCGATGGAATATTACAGGAGGCGAACGTATCGCACCCCACCCAGAAGCAAAATGGTCAATGCCAGCCCGCTGCACTAACAAGGGGCAGTGTGGGGACCCCCACCTCTCACTTGGGAGAAAGTCCCACCCTTGGGACCTGACACCCAATCCAATTGGCTGGCAGTGCCGGCTGCGCCAAGAGCACGTTAGTGGGCACAGTTGGGACCACAACAAAGAACATGGATCCCGCAGCCAGGTCAGTCCAGGTCCTTGGACATAGAGGGTTTGGGCAGTTTAGGGAGGGTGTGAGGGTGGCGTGTTTAATGAAGGAGATGAGAGGAAGAAAGGGGGAGAACAATCCCAGGGGGACACTCTCCCAATCCGTAAAGTACAGACCACCCCCCCCCCCCCCCGGAGATAGTGTCCACCCTTTGGTCCCGCCCTTTGAAAAAGGTTTTTAAAAAAGCGCCCGCCCACTCATGCCCCACTGCGCACTCTCACCCAACTGCCCACTCTTGCCCAACTGCCCAACCTCGCCCCACTGCCCACCCTCGCTGCACTGCCCACTCTCACACCACTGCCCACTCTTGCCCCACTGCCCACTCTTGCCCGACTGCCCACTCTCGCCCGACTGACCACTCTCACCCCACTGCCCACTCTCACCTCATTGCCCACTCTCACCCCACTGCCCACTCTCACCCACCTGCCCACTCTCGCCCCACTGCCCACTCTCGCCCCACTGCCCACTCTTGCCCGATTGCCCACTATCACCTCACTGCCCAATCTCACCCCACACCCCACTCTCACCCCACTGCCCATGCTCACCCAACTGCCCACTCACCCCACTGCCCACTCTCAACCCACTGCCCACTCTCGCCTGACTGCCCACTCTCGCCCGACAGCCCACTTTCACACCAATGCCCAATCTCGCCCGACTGCCCACTCACCCCACTGCCTACTGACAACTCACTGCCCACTGTCGGCCGACTGCCCACTCATGCCCAACTGCCCACTCTCACCCAACTGCCCACTCCTGCCTGGCTGCGCACTCTCACCCGACTGCCCACCCTCATTGCACTGCCCACTCGCCCGACTGCCCACCCTCACCCCACTGCCCACTCTCACCCCACTACCCACTCTCACTCGACTGCCCACTCTCAGCCCACTGCCCACTCTCACCCGACAGCCCACTCTCACCCCACTGCCCACATTCGCCTGACTGCCCACCCTCACCCCAATGCCCACTCTTCTCTGACTGCCCAACCTCACCCCACTGCCCACTCTTCTCTGACTGCCCAACCTCACCCCACTGCCCACTCTTCCCTGACTGCCCACCCTCACCCCACTGCCCACTCTTCTCTGACTGCCCACCCTCACCCCACTGCCCACCCTCACCCCACTGCCCACTCTCGCCCGACTACCCACTCCCGCCTGGCTGCCCACCCTCACCCCACTGCCCACTCTCACCCCACTGCCCAATCTCGCCCGACTACCCACTCTCGCCCGACTGCCCACTCTCACCCTACTGCCCACTCTCACCCGACTGCCCACTCTCACCCCACTGCCCACTCTCAACCCACTGCCCACTCTCGCCCGACGGTCCACTCTCACCCCACTGCCCACTGTCACCCGACTGCCCACTCTCACCCCACTGCCCACACTCACCCGATTGCCCTCTCCCATCCCACTGCCCACTCTCACCTCATTGCCCACTCTCACCCCACTGCCCACTCTCACCCGACTGTCCACTCTCACCCTACTGCCCACTCTCGCCCAACTGCCCACTCTCGCCCAATTGCCCACTCACCCCACTGCCCACTCTCACCCGACTGCCCTCTCCTGCCTGGCTGCGCACTCTCACCCGACTGCCCACCCTCATTGCACTGCCCATTCACCTGACTGCCCACCCTCACCCCACTGCCCACTCTCACCCAACTGACCACGCTCACCCCACTGCCCACTCTCGCCCCACTGCCCAATCTCGCCCGACTGCCCACTCTCAGCCGATTGCCCACTGTCGCCCGACAGCCCACTCTCAGTCCACTGCCCACTCTCACCCGACTGTCCACTCGCCCAACTGCCCACTCTTGCCCGATTGCCCACTCTCGCCCCACTGCCCACTCTCGCCCCACTGCCCACTCTCGCCCACTGCCCACCCTCGCGTAACTGCCCACCCTCGCATCACTGCCCACTCACCCCACTGCCCACTCTCACCCCACTGCCCACTCTCGCCCGACTGCCCGCTCTCACCCCACTGCCCACTCTCACCCCACTGCCCACTCTCGCCCGACTGCCCGCTCTCACCCCACTGCCCACTCTCACCCCACTGCCCACTCTTGCCCAACTGCCCATTCTCGCCCGACTGCCCAATCTCATCCCACTGCCCACGCTCACCCCACAGCCCACTCTCACCCTACTGCCCACTCACAACCCAATGCCCACTCTCGCCCGACTGCCCACACACCCCACTGCCCACTGTCAACACACTGCCCACTGTCACCCGACTGCCCACTCTCGCCCGACTGCCCACCCTCATCCCACTGCCCACCCTCACACCATTACCCACAATCACCCGACTGCCCACTCTCACCCCACTGCCCACTCTCACCCGACTGCCCACCCTCATCCCACTGCCCACCCTCACACCATTACCCACAATCACCCGACTGCCCACTCTCACCCGACTGCCCACTCTCACCCCACTGCCCACACACAAATCACTGCCCACTCTCACCACACTGCCCACTCTCGCCCGACTGCCCACTCACAGCCCACTGCCCACTCTCGCCCCACTGCCCACTCTCACCCGACTACCCTCTCCCATCCCACTGCCCACTCTCACCTCATTGCCCGCTCTCGCGCAACTGTCCACTCTCGTCCGATTGCCCACTCACCCCACTGCCTACTGACAACTCACTGCCCACAGTCGGCCGACTGCCCACTCATGCCCAACTGCCCACTCTCCCCACTGCCCACTCTCACCCAACTGCCCTCTCCTGCCTGGCTGCGCACTCTCACCCGACTGCCCACCCTCATTGCACTGCCCACTCGCCCGACTGCCCACCCTCACCCCACTGCCCACTCTCACCCAACTGACCACCCTCACCCCACTGCCCATTCTTGCCCCACTGCCTACTCTCACCCGACTGCCCACTCTCACCCAACAGTCCTCTCTCGCCTGACTGCCCACTCTTGGCCGATTGCCCACTGTCGCCCGACTGCCCACTCTCAGTCCACTGCCCACTCTCACCCGACTGTCCACTCACCCTACTGCCCACTTTCGCCCAACTGCCCACTCTCGCCCGATTGCCCACTCTCACCAGACTGTCCACTCTCGCCCCACTGCCCACTCTCGCCCCACTGCCTACTCTCGCCCACTGCCCACCCTCGCGTAACTGCCCACCCTCGTGTCACTGCCCACTCACCCCACTGCCCACTCTCAACCCATTGCCCACTCTCGCACGACTGTCCGCTCTCACCCCACTGCCCACTCTCACCCCACTGCCCACTCTTGCCCGACTGCCCATTCTCGCCCGACTGCCCACTCTAATACCACTGCCTACTTTCACCCCATTGCCCACTCTCGCCCGAGTGCACACTCTCGCCCGACTACCCACTCTCACCCCACTGCCCACTCTCACCCCACTGCCCACTCTCGCCCGAGTGCCCGCTCTCACCCCACTGTCCACGCTCACCCCACAGCCCACTCTCACCCCACTGCCCACTCACACCCCAATGCCCACTCTCGCCCGACTGCCCACTCACCCCACTGCCCGCTGTCAACACACTGCCCACTGTCGCGCGACTGCCCACTCTCGCCTGACTGCCCACTCTCACCCCACTGCCCACATTCGCCCGACTGCCCACCCTCACCCCACTGCCCACACTTCTCCGACTGCCCACCCTCACCCCACTGCCCACTGTCGCCCGACTGCCCACCCTTACCCCACTGCCCACTCTCACCCCACTGCCCACTCTCACCCCACTGCCCACTCTTGCCCCACTGCCCACTCTTGCCCGACTGCCCACTCTCGCCCGACTGACCACTCTCACCCCACTGCCCACTCTCACCTCATTGCCCACTCTCACCCCACTGCCCACTCTCACCCACCTGCCCACTCTCGCCCCACTGCCCACTCTCGCCCCACTGCCCACTCTTGCCCGATTGCCCACTATCACCTCACTGCCCAATCTCACCCCACACCCCACTCTCACCCCACTGCCCATGCTCACCCAACTGCCCACTCACCCCACTGCCCACTCTCAACCCACTGCCCACTCTCGCCTGACTGCCCACTCTCGCCCGACAGCCCACTTTCACACCAATGCCCAATCTCGCCCGACTGCCCACTCACCCCACTGCCTACTGACAACTCACTGCCCACTGTCGGCCGACTGCCCACTCATGCCCAACTGCCCACTCTCACCCAACTGCCCACTCCTGCCTGGCTGCGCACTCTCACCCGACTGCCCACCCTCATTGCACTGCCCACTCGCCCGACTGCCCACCCTCACCCCACTGCCCACTCTCACCCCACTACCCACTCTCACTCGACTGCCCACTCTCAGCCCACTGCCCACTCTCACCCGACAGCCCACTCTCACCCCACTGCCCACATTCGCCTGACTGCCCACCCTCACCCCAATGCCCACTCTTCTCTGACTGCCCAACCTCACCTCACTGCCCACTCTTCTCTGACTGCCCAACCTCACACCACTGCCCACTCTTCCCTGACTGCCCACCCTCACCCCACTGCCCACTCTTCTCTGACTGCCCACCCTCACCCCACTGCCCACCCTCACCCCACTGCCCACTCTCGCCCGACTACCCACTCCCGCCTGGCTGCCCACCCTCACCCCACTGCCCACTCTCACCCCACTGCCCAATCTCGCCCGACTACCCACTCTCGCCCGACTGCCCACTCTCACCCTACTGCCCACTCTCACCCCACTGCCCACTCTCAACCCACTGCCCACTCTCGCCCGACGGTCCACTCTCACCCCACTGCCCACTGTCACCCGACTGCCCACTCTCACCCCACTGCCCACACTCACCCGATTGCCCTCTCCCATCCCACTGCCCACTCTCACCTCATTGCCCACTCTCACCCCACTGCCCACTCTCACCCGACTGTCCACTCTCACCCTACTGCCCACTCTCGCCCAACTGCCCACTCTCGCCCAATTGCCCACTCACCCCACTGCCCACTCTCACCCGACTGCCCTCTCCTGCCTGGCTGCGCACTCTCACCCGACTGCCCACCCTCATTGCACTGCCCACTCACCTGACTGCCCACCCTCACCCCACTGCCCACTCTCACCCAACTGACCACGCTCACCCCACTGCCCACTCTCGCCCCACTGCCCAATCTCGCCCAACTGCCCACTCTCAGCCGATTGCCCACTGTCGCCCGACAGCCCACTCTCAGTCCACTGCCCACTCTCACCCGACTGTCCACTCGCCCAACTGCCCACTCTTGCCCGATTGCCCACTCTCGCCCCACTGCCCACTCTCGCCCCACTGCCCACTCTCGCCCACTGCCCACCCTCGCGTAACTGCCCACCCTCGCATCACTGCCCACTCACCCCACTGCCCACTCTCACCCCACTGCCCACTCTCGCCCGACTGCCCGCTCTCACCCCACTGCCCACTCTCACCCCACTGCCCACTCTCGCCCGACTGCCCGCTCTCACCCCACTGCCCACTCTCACCCCACTGCCCAATCTTGCCCAACTGCCCATTCTCGCCCGACTGCCCAATCTCATCCCACTGCCCACGCTCACCCCACAGCCCACTCTCACCCTACTGCCCACTCACAACCCAATGCCCACTCTCGCCCGACTGCCCACACACCCCACTGCCCACTGTCAACACACTGCCCACTGTCACCCGACTGCCCACTCTCTCCCGACTGCCCACCCTCATCCCACTGCCCACCCTCACACCATTACCCACAATCACCCGACTGCCCACTCTCACCCCACTGCCCACTCTCACCCGACTGCCCACCCTCATCCCACTGCCCACCCTCACACCATTACCCACAATCACCCGACTGCCCACTCTCACCCGACTGCCCACTCTCACCCCACTGCCCACACACAAACCACTGCCCACTCTCACCACACTGCCCACTCTCGCCCGACTGCCCACTCACAGCCCACTGCCCACTCTCGCCCCACTGCCCACTCTCACCCGACTACCCTCTCCCATCCCACTGCCCACTCTCACCTCATTGCCCGCTCTCGCGCAACTGTCCACTCTCGTCCGATTGCCCACTCACCCCACTGCCTACTGACAACTCACTGCCCACAGTCAGCCGACTGCCCACTCATGCCCAACTGCCCACTCTCCCCACTGCCCACTCTCACCCAACTGCCCTCTCCTGCCTCGCTGCGCACTCTCACCCGACTGCCCACCCTCATTGCACTGCCCACTCGCCCGACTGCCCACCCTCACCCCACTGCCCACTCTCACCCAACTGACCACCCTCACCCCACTGCCCATTCTTGCCCCACTGCCTACTCTCACCCGACTGCCCACTCTCACCCAACAGTCCTCTCTCGCCTGACTGCCCACTCTTGGCCGATTGCCCACTGTCGCCCGACTGCCCACTCTCAGTCCACTGCCCACTCTCACCCGACTGTCCACTCACCCTACTGCCCACTTTCGCCCAACTGCCCACTCTCGCCCGAGTGCCCACTCTCACCAGACTGTCCACTCTCGCCCCACTGCCCACTCTCGCCCCACTGCCTACTCTCGCCCACTGCCCACCCTCGCGTAACTGCCCACCCTCGTGTCACTGCCCACTCACCCCACTGCCCACTCTCAACCCATTGCCCACTCTCGCACGACTGTCCGCTCTCACCCCACTGCCCACTCTCACCCCACTGCCCACTCTTGCCCGACTGCCCATTCTCGCCCGACTGCCCAACCTCACCCCACTGCCCACGCTCACCCCACAGCCCACTCTCACCCTACTGCCCACTCTCACCCCACTGCCCACTCTCAACCCACTGCCCACTCTCGCCCGACGGTCCACTCTCACCCCACTGCCCACTGTCACCCGACTGCCCACTCTCACCCCACTGCCCACACTCACCCGATTGCCCTCTCCCATCCCACTGCCCACTCTCACCTCATTGCCCACTCTCACCCCACTGCCCACTCTCACCCGACTGTCCACTCTCACCCTACTGCCCACTCTCGCCCAACTGCCCACTCTCGCCCAATTGCCCACTCACCCCACTGCCCACTCTCACCCGACTGCCCTCTCCTGCCTGGCTGCGCACTCTCACCCGACTGCCCACCCTCACAGCACTGCCCACTCACCTGACTGCCCACCCTCACCCCACTGCCCACTCTCACCCAACTGACCACGCTCACCCCACTGCCCACTCTCGCCCCACTGCCCAATCTCGCCCAACTGCCCACTCTCAGCCGATTGCCCACTGTCGCCCGACAGCCCACTCTCAGTCCACTGCCCACTCTCACCCGACTGTCCACTCGCCCAACTGCCCACTCTTGCCCGATTGCCCACTCTCGCCCCACTGCCCACTCTCGCCCCACTGCCCACTCTCGCCCACTGCCCACCCTCGCGTAACTGCCCACCCTCGCATCACTGCCCACTCACCCCACTGCCCACTCTCACCCCACTGCCCACTCTCGCCCGACTGCCCGCTCTCTCCCCACTGCCCACTCTCACCCCACTGCCCACTCTCGCCCGACTGCCCGCTCTCACCCCACTGCCCACTCTCACCCCACTGCCCACTCTTGCCCAACTGCCCATTCTCGCCCGACTGCCCAATCTCATCCCACTGCCCACGCTCACCCCACAGCCCACTCTCACCCTACTGCCCACTCACAACCCAATGCCCACTCTCGCCCGACTGCCCACACACCCCACTGCCCACTGTCAACACACTGCCCACTGTCACCCGACTGCCCACTCTCGCCCGACTGCCCACCCTCATCCCACTGCCCACCCGCACACCATTACCCACAATCACCCGACTGCCCACTCTCACCCCACTGCCCACTCTCACCCGACTGCCCACCCTCATCCCACTGCCCACCCTCACACCATTACCCACAATCACCCGACTGCCCACTCTCACCCGACTGCCCACTCTCACCCCACTGCCCACACACAAACCACTGCCCACTCTCACCACACTGCCCACTCTCGCCCGACTGCCCACTCACAGCCCACTGCCCACTCTCGCCCCACTGCCCACTCTCACCCGACTACCCTCTCCCATCCCACTGCCCACTCTCACCTCATTGCCCGCTCTCGCGCAACTGTCCACTCTCGTCCGATTGCCCACTCACCCCACTGCCTACTGACAACTCACTGCCCACAGTCAGCCGACTGCCCACTCATGCCCAACTGCCCACTCTCCCCACTGCCCACTCTCACCCAACTGCCCTCTCCTGCCTGGCTGCGCACTCTCACCCGACTGCCCACCCTCATTGCACTGCCCACTCGCCCGACTGCCCACCCTCACCCCACTGCCCACTCTCACCCAACTGACCACCCTCACCCCACTGCCCATTCTTGCCCCACTGCCTACTCTCACCCGACTGCCCACTCTCACCCAACAGTCCTCTCTCGCCTGACTGCCCACTCTTGGCCGATTGCCCACTGTCGCCCGACTGCCCACTCTCAGTCCACTGCCCACTCTCACCCGACTGTCCACTCACCCTACTGCCCACTTTCGCCCAACTGCCCACTCTCGCCCGATTGCCCACTCTCACCAGACTGTCCACTCTCGCCCCACTGCCCACTCTCGCCCCACTGCCTACTCTCGCCCACTGCCCACCCTCGCGTAACTGCCCACCCTCGTGTCACTGCCCACTCACCCCACTGCCCACTCTCAACCCATTGCCCACTCTCGCACGACTGTCCGCTCTCACCCCACTGCCCACTCTCACCCCACTGCCCACTCTTGCCCGACTGCCCATTCTCGCCCGACTGCCCAACCTCACCCCACTGCCCACGCTCACCCCACAGCCCACTCTCACCCTACTGCCCACTCACAACCCAATGCCCACTCTTGCCCGACTGCCCACTCTCACCCCACTGCCCACACTCGCCTGACTGCCCACCCTCACCCCACTGCACACTCTATCCCGACTGCCCACTCCCAGCCCACTGCCCACACTCACCCGACTGCCCACTCTTGGCAGACTGTCCACTCTCGCCCCACTGCCCACTCTCACCCACTGCCCACCCTCGCGTAACTGCCCACCCTCACGTCAATGCCCACTCACCCCACTGCCCACTCTCACCCTATTGCCCACTCTCGCCCCACTGCCCAATCTTGCACGACTGCCCACACTCAAACCACTGCCCACCCTCACCCCACTGCCCACTCCTGCCCGACTGCCCACTCTCACCCCACTGCCCACACTCACACGACTGTCCAATCTCGCCCTACTGCCCACTCTTGCCCAACTGCCCACTCTCGCCCGATTGCCCACTCTTGGCAGACTGTCCACTCTCGCCCCACTGCCCACTCTCGCGTAACTGCCCACCCTCGCGTCACTGCCCACTCTCACCCCATTGCCCACTCACGCCCCACTGCCCAATCTCGCACGACTGCCCAGTCTCACCCCACTGCCCACACTCAAACCACTGCCCACCCTCACCCCACTGCCCACTCTCGCCCGACTGCCCACTCCCAGGCCACTGCCCACCCTCACCCCACTGCCCACACTCACCTGACTGCCCACTCTCAGCCCACTGCCCACTCTCACCCCACTGCCCACTCTCGCCCGACTGCCCACTCTCACCCCACCACCCACTCTCACCCGACTGTCCACTCTCACCCGACTGTCCACTCTCGCCCTACTGCCCACTCTCGCCCAACTGCCCACTCTCGCCCGATTGCCCACTCTTGCCAGACGGTCCAGTCTCGCCCCACTGCCCACTCTCGCCCCACTGCCCACTCTCGCCCACTGCGCACCCTCGCGTAACTGCCCACCCTCGCGTCACTGCCCACTCACCCCACTGCCCACTCTCACTCCATTGCCCACTCTCACCCCACTGCCCACACTCAAACCACTGCCCACCCTCACCCCACTGCCCACTCTCGCCCGACTACCCAGTCTCGCCCGACTGCCACTCTAATACCACTGCCTACTTTCACCCCATTGCCCACTCTCGCCCGAGTGCACACTCTCGCCCGACTACCCACTCTCACCCCACTGCCCACTCTCGCCCGAGTGCCCGCTCTCACCCCACAGCCCTCTCTCACCTGACTGCCCACTCTCACCCCACTGCCCACTCTTACCCAACAGCCCATTCTCACCCCACTGCCCACTCTCACCCCACTCCCCACTCTCACCCCACTGCCCACACTCACCCCACTGCCCACTCTCATCCTATTGCCCACTCTCACCCCAATGCCCACTCTCGCCCGACTGCCCACTCTCACCCCACTGTCCACCCTCACCCCATTGCCCTCTCTCTCCCGACTGCCCAACCTCACCCCACTAGCCACTCTCACCCGACTGCTCTCTCTCAGCCCACTGCCCACCCTCAACCCACTGCCCACTCTCACCCGACAGCCAACACTCACCCCACTACCCACTCTCACCCGACTGCTCACTCTCAGCCCACTGCCCACCCTCAACCCACTGCCCACTCTCACCCGACTGCTCACTCTCAGCCCACTGCCCACCCTCACCCCACTGCCCACTCTCACCCAACTGCCCACTCTCAAACCACTGCCCACTCTCACCCCACTGCCCTCGCTCACCCGACTGCCCACTCTCACCCCACTGCCCACTCTCGCCCAACAGCCCACTCTCACCCCACTGCCCACTCTCACCCGACTGCCCTCTCCCATCCCACTGCCCACTCTCACCTCATTGCCCACTCTCGCCCTACTGCCCACACTCATCCAACTGCCCACTCTCGCCCAATTGCCCACTCTTGCCAAACTGTCCACTCTTGCCCCACAGCCCACTCTCGCCCCACTGCCCACTCTCGTCCACTGCCCACCCTCGCGTAACTGCCCACCCTCGTGTCACTGCCCACTCACCCCACTGCCCACTCTCACCCCACTGCCCACTCTCCCCCAACTGCCCACTCTCACCCCACTGCCCACTCTCACCACACTGCCCACCTCATCTCACTGCCCGCTCTCGCCCGACTGCGCACTCTCGCCCGACTGCCCACTCTCGCCCGACTGCCCACTCTAATACCACTGCCTACTCTCACCCCACTTCCCACTCTCGCCCGACTGCGCACTCTCCCCCGACTACCCACTCTCACCCCATTGCCCACTATCACCCCACTGCCCACTCTCGCCCAACTGCCCACTCTCACCCCACTGCCCAAATCTCACCCCACTGCCCACGCTCGCCCAACTGCCCATTCACGCCCGACTGCCCACTCTCACCCCACTGCCCACGCTAACCCCACAACCCACTCTCGCCCGACTGCCCACTCTCAACCCATTGCCCACTCTCACCACACTGTCCACACTCGCCCCACTGCCCACTCTCGCCCCACTGCCCACTCTCGCCCCACTGCCCACTCTCACCCCACTGCCCACTCTCACCCAACTGCCCAGTCAACTCACTGCCCACTGTTGCCCGACTGCCCGCTCTCACCCCACTGCCCATTCTCACCCCACTGCCCACTCTCACCCAACTGCCCACTCTCACCCCAATGCCCACTCTCGCCCGACTGCCCACTCACCCCACTGCCCCCTCTCACCCCAATGCCCACTCTCGCCCGACTGCCCACTCACCCCACTGCCCACTCTCGCCCAACTGCCTATTCACACCCAACTGCCCACTCTCACCCCACTGCCCATTCTCAGCCCACTGCCCAACCTCACCCCACTGCCCACTCTCACCAGACTGCCCACCCTCACCCCACTTCCCACTCTCGCACGACTGCCCTCTCTCACCCCACTGCCCACTCTCATCCGACTGCCCACTCTCAGCCCACGGCCCACTCTCACCCGAATGCCCACTCTCACCCCACTGCCCACTCTCACCTGACTGCCCACTCTCAAACCACTGCCCACTCTCACCCAACTGCCCTCTCCCATCCCACTGCCCACTCTCACCTCATTGCCCATTCTCACCCCACTGCCCACTCTCGCCCGACTGCCCACTCTCACCCCGCTGCCCACCCTCACACCACTACCCACAATCAGCCGACTGCCCACTCTCACCCCACTGCTTACACTCAAACCACTGCCCACTCTCACCACACTGCCCACTCCCGCCTGGCTGCCCACTCTCGCCCGACTGCCCACTCTCACCCCGCTGCCCACTCTCACCCGACTGCCCACTCTCAGCCCACTGCCCACCCTCACCCCACTGCCCACACTCACCCGACTGCCCACTCTCACCCCACTGCCCACTCTTACCCAACAGCCCATTCTCACCCGACTGCCCGCTCTCACCCCACTACCCACTCTCACCCCACTGCCCACACTCACCCCACTGCCCACTCTCATCCTAATGCCCACTCTCACCCCAATGCCCACTCTCGCCCGACTGCCCACTCTCACCCCACTGCCCACTCTCACCACACTGTCCACCCTTGCCCCACTGTCCACCCTCACTCCATTGCCCTCTCTCTCCTGACTGCCCTCTCCCATCCCACTGCCCACTCTCACCCCACTGCCCACTCTCACCCCACTGCCCACTCTCGCCCGACTGTCCAATCTCGCCCAACTGCCCACTCTTGCCAGACTGTCCACTCTCGCCCCACTGCCCACTCTTGCCAGACTGTCCACTCTTGCCCCACTGCCCACTCTCGCCCCACTGCCCACTCTCGTCCACTGCCCACCCTCGCGTAACTGTCCACCCTCGCATCACTGCCCACTCACCCCACTGCCCACTCTCACCCCACTGCCCACTCTCACTCCACTGCCCACACTCACCCCACTGCCCACTCTCATCCTATTGCCCACTCTCACCCCACTGCCCACGCTAACCCCACAGCCCACTCTCGCCCGACTGCCCACTCTCAACCCACTGCCCACTCTCACCACACTGTCCACACTCGCTGCACTGCCCACTCTCGCCCCACTGTCCACCCTCGCCCCACTGCCCATTCTCGCCCCACTGCCCACTCTCATCCACTGCCCACTCTCGCCCGACTGCCCACTCTCACCACACTGCCCACTCTCGCCCGACTGCCCACTCTCACCCCACTGCCCACTCTCACCCCACTGCCCAACCTCACCCCACTGCCCACTCTCACCCGACTGCCAACTCTCACCCCACTCTCCGCTCTCACCCGACTGCCCACTCTCGCCCTTCTGCCCAATCTCGCCCGACTGCCCAATCTCACCCAACAGCCCACTCTCGCCCAATTGATCACTGTGGCCCGACTGCCAACTCTCACCCCACTACCCACTCTCTCCCGACTGCCCACTCTCACCCAACTGCCCACTCTCAAACCATTGCCCACTGTTGCCCGATTGCCCACTCTCAGCCCACTGACCACACTCACCCGACAGTCCTCTCTCGCCCGACTGTCCACTCTCGTACAACGGCCGAATCTTGCCAGACTGCCCACTATCACCCTACTGCCCACTCTCGCCCCACTGCCCACCCTCACCCACTGCCCACTCTCACCCCAAAACCCACTCTCGCCCAACTGCCAACTCTCACCCCACTCTCCACTCTCACCCGATTGCCCACTCTCACTCGACTGCCCACTCTCACCCCACTGCCCACTCTCACCCCATTGCCCTCTCTCTCCCGACTGCCCAACCTCACCCCACTGCCCATTCTCGCCCGACAGCCAACTGTCACCCCATTACCCACTCTCACCCGACTGCTCTCAACCCACTGCCCACAATCACACCACTGCCCAATCTTCTCCAACTGCCCACCCTCACCCCACTGCCCACTCTCGCCCAACTGCCCACCCTCACCCCACTGCCCACTCCTGCCTGGCTGCCCACTCACGCCCGACTGCCCACTCCTGCCTGGCTGCCCACTCTCACCCCACTACCCACTCTCACCCGACTGCCCACTCTCACCCCACTGCCCACTGTCACCCGACTGCCCTCTCCCATCCCACTGCCCACTCTCACCTCATTGCCCACTCTCACCCGACTGCCCCCTCTCGCCCAACTGCCCACTCTCACCCCACTGCCCACTCTCACCCGACTGCCCTCTACCATCCCACTGCACACTCTCACCTCATTGCCCATTCTCACCCCACTGCCCACTCTTGCCCGACTGCCCACCCTCATCCCACTGCCCACCCTCACACCACTACCCACAATCAGCCGACTGCCCACTCTCACCCCACTGCATACACTCAAACCACTGCCCACTCTCACCACACTGCCCACTCTCACCCCACTGCCCACCCTCGCCCGACTGTCCACTCTAATCCCACTGTCTACTTTTATCCCACTGCCCACACTTGCCTGACTGCCCACTCTTCTCCAACTGCCCACCCTCACCTCACTGCCCACACTCAACCCACTGCCCACTCTCACCCCACTGCCCACTCTCGCCCGACTGCCCACTTTCGCTCGACTACCAACTCTCACCACACTGCCCACTCTCGCCCAACTGCCCACTCTCACCCCACTCCCCACTCTCACACCACTGCCCACACTCACCCCACTGCCCACTCTCATCCTATTGCCCACTCTCCCCCCAATGCCCACTCTCGCCCGACTGCCCACTCTCACCCCACTGCCCACTCTCACCACACTGTCCACCCTCGCCCCACTGTCCACCCTCACCCCATTGCCCTCTCTCTCCTGACTGCCCAACCTCACCCCACTGCCCACTCTCGCCTGACTGCCCACCCTCACCCCACTACCCACTCTCACCCGACTGCTCACTCTCAGTCCACTGCCCACCCTCACCCCACTGCCCACTCTCACCCGACTGCCCACTCTCACCCCATTGCCCACTCTCGCCCAACTGCCCACTCTCGCCCGACTGCCTACTCTTGGCCCACTGCCCACTCTCACCACACTGCCCACCTCGCCTCACTGACCGCTCTCGCCCGACTGCCCACTCTCGCCCGACTGCCCACTCTCGCCCAACAGCCCACTCTCACCCCACTGCCCACTCTCACCCGACTGCCCTCTCCCATCCCACTGCCCACTCTCACCTCATTGCCCACTCTCGCCCTACTGCCCACACTCATCCAACTGCCCACTCTCGCCCAATTGCCCACTCTTGCCAAACTGTCCACTCTTGCCCCACAGCCCACTCTCGCCCCACTGCCCACTCTCGTCCACTGCCCACCCTCGCGTAACTGCCCACCCTCGTGTCACTGCCCACTCACCCCACTGCCCACTCTCACCCCACTGCCCACTCTCGCCCAACTGCCCACTCTCACCCCACTGCCCACTCTCACCACACTGCCCACCTCATCTCACTGCCCGCTCTCGCCCGACTGCGCACTCTCGCCCGACTGCCCACTCTCGCCCGACTGCCCACTCTAATACCACTGCCTACTCTCACCCCACTTCCCACTCTCGCCCGACTGCGCACTCTCCCCCGACTACCCACTCTCACCCCATTGCCCACTATCACCCCACTGCCCACTCTCGCCCAACTGCCCACTCTCACCCCACTGCCCAAATCTCACCCCACTGCCCACGCTCGCCCAACTGCCCATTCACGCCCGACTGCCCACTCTCACCCCACTGCCCACGCTAACCCCACAACCCACTCTCGCCCGACTGCCCACTCTCAACCCATTGCCCACTCTCACCACACTGTCCACACTCGCCCCACTGCCCACTCTCGCCCCACTGCCCACTCTCGCCCCACTGCCCACTCTCACCCCACTGCCCACTCTCACCCAACTGCCCAGTCAACTCACTGCCCACTGTTGCCCGACTGCCCGCTCTCACCCCACTGCCCATTCTCACCCCACTGCCCACTCTCACCCAACTGCCCACTCTCACCCCAATGCCCACTCTCGCCCGACTGCCCACTCACCCCACTGCCCCCTCTCACCCCAATGCCCACTCTCGCCCGACTGCCCACTCACCCCACTGCCCACTCTCGCCCAACTGCCTATTCACACCCAACTGCCCACTCTCACCCCACTGCCCATTCTCAGCCCACTGCCCAACCTCACCCCACTGCCCACTCTCACCAGACTGCCCACCCTCACCCCACTTCCCACTCTCGCACGACTGCCCTCTCTCACCCCACTGCCCACTCTCATCCGACTGCCCACTCTCAGCCCACGGCCCACTCTCACCCGAATGCCCACTCTCACCCCACTGCCCACTCTCACCTGACTGCCCACTCTCAAACCACTGCCCACTCTCACCCAACTGCCCTCTCCCATTCCACTGCCCACTCTCACCTCATTGCCCATTCTCACCCCACTGCCCACTCTCGCCCGACTGCCCACTCTCACCCCGCTGCCCACCCTCACACCACTACCCACAATCAGCCGACTGCCCACTCTCACCCCACTGCTTACACTCAAACCACTGCCCACTCTCACCACACTGCCCACTCCCGCCTGGCTGCCCACTCTCGCCCGACTGCCCACTCTCACCCCGCTGCCCACTCTCACCCGACTGCCCACTCTCAGCCCACTGCCCACCCTCACCCCACTGCCCACACTCACCCGACTGCCCACTCTCACCCCACTGCCCACTCTTACCCAACAGCCCATTCTCACCCGACTGCCCGCTCTCACCCCACTACCCACTCTCACCCCACTGCCCACACTCACCCCACTGCCCACTCTCATCCTAATGCCCACTCTCACCCCAATGCCCACTCTCGCCCGACTGCCCACTCTCACCCCACTGCCCACTCTCACCACACTGTCCACCCTTGCCCCACTGTCCACCCTCACTCCATTGCCCTCTCTCTCCTGACTGCCCTCTCCCATCCCACTGCCCACTCTCACCCCACTGCCCACTCTCACCCCACTGCCCACTCTCGCCCGACTGTCCAATCTCGCCCAACTGCCCACTCTTGCCAGACTGTCCACTCTCGCCCCACTGCCCACTCTTGCCAGACTGTCCACTCTTGCCCCACTGCCCACTCTCGCCCCACTGCCCACTCTCGTCCACTGCCCACCCTCGCGTAACTGTCCACCCTCGCATCACTGCCCACTCACCCCACTGCCCACTCTCACCCCACTGCCCACTCTCACTCCACTGCCCACACTCACCCCACTGCCCACTCTCATCCTATTGCCCACTCTCACCCCACTGCCCACGCTAACCCCACAGCCCACTCTCGCCCGACTGCCCACTCTCAACCCACTGCCCACTCTCACCACACTGTCCACACTCGCTGCACTGCCCACTCTCGCCCCACTGTCCACCCTCGCCCCACTGCCCATTCTCGCCCCACTGCCCACTCTCATCCACTGCCCACTCTCGCCCGACTGCCCACTCTCACCACACTGCCCACTCTCGCCCGACTGCCCACTCTCACCCCACTGCCCACTCTCACCCCACTGCCCAACCTCACCCCACTGCCCACTCTCACCCGACTGCCAACTCTCACCCCACTCTCCGCTCTCACCCGACTGCCCACTCTCGCCCTTCTGCCCAATCTCGCCCGACTGCCCAATCTCACCCAACAGCCCACTCTCGCCCAATTGATCACTGTGGCCCGACTGCCAACTCTCACCCCACTACCCACTCTCTCCCGACTGCCCACTCTCACCCAACTGCCCACTCTCAAACCATTGCCCACTGTTGCCCGATTGCCCACTCTCAGCCCACTGACCACACTCACCCGACAGTCCTCTCTCGCCCGACTGTCCACTCTCGTACAACGGCCGAATCTTGCCAGACTGCCCACTATCACCCTACTGCCCACTCTCGCCCCACTGCCCACCCTCACCCACTGCCCACTCTCACCCCAAAACCCACTCTCGCCCAACTGCCAACTCTCACCCCACTCTCCACTCTCACCCGATTGCCCACTCTCACTCGACTGCCCACTCTCACCCCACTGCCCACTCTCACCCCATTGCCCTCTCTCTCCCGACTGCCCAACCTCACCCCACTGCCCATTCTCGCCCGACAGCCAACTGTCACCCCATTACCCACTCTCACCCGACTGCTCTCAACCCACTGCCCACAATCACACCACTGCCCAATCTTCTCCAACTGCCCACCCTCACCCCACTGCCCACTCTCGCCCAACTGCCCACCCTCACCCCACTGCCCACTCCTGCCTGGCTGCCCACTCACGCCCGACTGCCCACTCCTGCCTGGCTGCCCACTCTCACCCCACTACCCACTCTCACCCGACTGCCCACTCTCACCCCACTGCCCACTGTCACCCGACTGCCCTCTCCCATCCCACTGCCCACTCTCACCTCATTGCCCACTCTCACCCGACTGCCCCCTCTCGCCCAACTGCCCACTCTCACCCCACTGCCCACTCTCACCCGACTGCCCTCTACCATCCCACTGCACACTCTCACCTCATTGCCCATTCTCACCCCACTGCCCACTCTTGCCCGACTGCCCACCCTCATCCCACTGCCCACCCTCACACCACTACCCACAATCAGCCGACTGCCCACTCTCACCCCACTGCATACACTCAAACCACTGCCCACTCTCACCACACTGCCCACTCTCACCCCACTGCCCACCCTCGCCCGACTGTCCACTCTAATCCCACTGTCTACTTTTATCCCACTGCCCACACTTGCCTGACTGCCCACTCTTCTCCAACTGCCCACCCTCACCTCACTGCCCACACTCAACCCACTGCCCACTCTCACCCCACTGCCCACTCTCGCCCGACTGCCCACTTTCGCTCGACTACCAACTCTCACCACACTGCCCACTCTCGCCCAACTGCCCACTCTCACCCCACTCCCCACTCTCACACCACTGCCCACACTCACCCCACTACCCACTCTCATCCTATTGCCCACTCTCCCCCCAATGCCCACTCTCGCCCGACTGCCCACTCTCACCCCACTGCCCACTCTCACCACACTGTCCACCCTCGCCCCACTGTCCACCCTCACCCCATTGCCCTCTCTCTCCTGACTGCCCAACCTCACCCCACTGCCCACTCTCGCCTGACTGCCCACCCTCACCCCACTACCCACTCTCACCCGACTGCTCACTCTCAGTCCACTGCCCACCCTCACCCCACTGCCCACTCTCACCCGACTGCCCACTCTCACCCCATTGCCCACTCTCGCCCAACTGCCCACTCTCGCCCGACTGCCTACTCTTGGCCCACTGCCCACTCTCACCACACTGCCCACCTCGCCTCACTGACCGCTCTCGCCCGACTGCCCACTCTCGCCCGACTGCCCACTCTCGCCCGACTGCCCACTCTAATACCACTGCCTTCTCTCACCCCACTTCCCACTCTCGCCCGACTGCGCACTCTTGCCTGACTACCCACACTCACCACACTGCCCACTCTCACCCCACTGCCCACTCTCGCCCGACTGCCCACTCTCACCCCACTGCCCACGCTAACCCCACAGCCCACTCTCGCCCGACTGCGCACTCTCAACCCACTGCCCACTCTCACCACACTGTCCACACTCGCTGCACTGCCCACTCTCGCCCCACTGTCCACCCTCGCCCCACTGCCCATTCTCGCCCCACTGCCCACTCTCACCCGACTGCCCACTCTCGCCCCACTGCCCACTCTCGCCCGACTGCCCACTCTCACGCCACTGTCCACCACACCCCACTGCCCTCTCTCACCCAACTGCCCAGTCAACTCACTGCCCACTGTTGCCCGACAGCCCGCTCTCACCCCACTGCCCACTCTCACCCCACTGCCCACTCTCACCCAACTGCCCACTCTCACCCCAATCCCACACTGACCCCACTGCCCCCTCTCACCCCAATGCCCACTCTCGCCCGACTGCCCACTCACCCCACTGCCCAGTCAACTCACTGCCCACTGTCACCCGACTGCCCACTCTCGCCCGACTGCCCACTCTCACCCCACTGCCCATACTCGCCTGACTGCCCAACCTCACACCACTGTCCACTCCTGCCTGGATGCCCACTCTCGCCCGACTGCCCACTCCCGCCTGGCTGCCCACTCTCACCCCACTGCCCACTCTCACCACACTGCCCACTCTCGCCCGACTGCCCACTCTCACCCCACTGCCCACTCTCACCCCACTGCCCAACCTCACCCCACTGCCCACTCTCGCCCGACTGCCAACTCTCACCCCACTGCCCACTCTCACCCGACTGCCCACTCTCGCCCTTCTGCCCAATCTCGCCCGACTGCCCAATCTCACCCAACAGCCCACTCTCGCCCAATTGACCACTGTGGCCCGACTGCCAACTCTCACCCCACTACCCACTCTCTCCCGACTGCCCACTCTCACCCGACTGCCCACTCTCACCCGACTGCCCACTCTCAAACCATTGCCCACTGTTGCCCGATTGCCCACTCTCAGCCCACTGACCACACTCACCCGACAGTCCTCTCTCGCCCGACTGTCCACTCTCGTACAACTGCCGAATCTTGCCAGACTGCCCACTATCACCCTACTGCCCACTCTCGCCCCACTGCCCACCCTCACCCACTGCCCACTCTCGCCCGACTGCCCACACTCACCCCACTGCCCATTCTCACCCCACTGCCCACTCTCACCCAACTGCCCACTCTCACCCCAATGCCCACTCTCGCCCGACTGCCCACTCACCCCACTGCCCCCTCTCACCCCAATGCCCACTCTCGCCCGACTGCCCACTCACCCCACTGCCCACTCTCGCCCAACTGCCTATTCACACCCAACTGCCCACTCTCACCCCACTGCCCATTCTCAGCCCACTGCCCAACCTCACCCCACTGCCCACTCTCACCAGACTGCCCACCCTCACCCCACTTCCCACTCTCGCACGACTGCCCTCTCTCACCCCACTGCCCACTCTCATCCGACTGCCCACTCTCAGCCCACGGCCCACTCTCACCCGAATGCCCACTCTCACCCCACTGCCCACTCTCACCTGACTGCCCACTCTCAAACCACTGCCCACTCTCACCCAACTGCCCTCTCCCATTCCACTGCCCACTCTCACCTCATTGCCCATTCTCACCCCACTGCCCACTCTCGCCCGACTGCCCACTCTCACCCCGCTGCCCACCCTCACACCACTACCCACAATCAGCCGACTGCCCACTCTCACCCCACTGCTTACACTCAAACCACTGCCCACTCTCACCACACTGCCCACTCCCGCCTGGCTGCCCACTCTCGCCCGACTGCCCACTCTCACCCCGCTGCCCACTCTCACCCGACTGCCCACTCTCAGCCCACTGCCCACCCTCACCCCACTGCCCACACTCACCCGACTGCCCACTCTCACCCCACTGCCCACTCTTACCCAACAGCCCATTCTCACCCGACTGCCCGCTCTCACCCCACTACCCACTCTCACCCCACTGCCCACACTCACCCCACTGCCCACTCTCATCCTAATGCCCACTCTCACCCCAATGCCCACTCTCGCCCGACTGCCCACTCTCACCCCACTGCCCACTCTCACCACACTGTCCACCCTTGCCCCACTGTCCACCCTCACTCCATTGCCCTCTCTCTCCTGACTGCCCTCTCCCATCCCACTGCCCACTCTCACCCCAATGCCCACTCTCGCCCGACTGCCCACTCACCCCACTGCCCACTCTCGCCCAACTGCCTATTCACACCCAACTGCCCACTCTCACCCCACTGCCCATTCTCAGCCCACTGCCCAACCTCACCCCACTGCCCACTCTCACCAGACTGCCCACCCTCACCCCACTTCCCACTCTCGCACGACTGCCCTCTCTCACCCCACTGCCCACTCTCATCCGACTGCCCACTCTCAGCCCACGGCCCACTCTCACCCGAATGCCCACTCTCACCCCACTGCCCACTCTCACCTGACTGCCCACTCTCAAACCACTGCCCACTCTCACCCAACTGCCCTCTCCCATCCCACTGCCCACTCTCACCTCATTGCCCATTCTCACCCCACTGCCCACTCTCGCCCGACTGCCCACTCTCACCCCGCTGCCCACCCTCACACCACTACCCACAATCAGCCGACTGCCCACTCTCACCCCACTGCTTACACTCAAACCACTGCCCACTCTCACCACACTGCCCACTCCCGCCTGGCTGCCCACTCTCGCCCGACTGCCCACTCTCACCCCGCTGCCCACTCTCACCCGACTGCCCACTCTCAGCCCACTGCCCACCCTCACCCCACTGCCCACACTCACCCGACTGCCCACTCTCACCCCACTGCCCACTCTTACCCAACAGCCCATTCTCACCCGACTGCCCGCTCTCACCCCACTACCCACTCTCACCCCACTGCCCACACTCACCCCACTGCCCACTCTCATCCTAATGCCCACTCTCACCCCAATGCCCACTCTCGCCCGACTGCCCACTCTCACCCCACTGCCCACTCTCACCACACTGTCCACCCTTGCCCCACTGTCCACCCTCACTCCATTGCCCTCTCTCTCCTGACTGCCCTCTCCCATCCCACTGCCCACTCTCACCCCACTGCCCACTCTCACCCCACTGCCCACTCTCGCCCGACTGTCCAATCTCGCCCAACTGCCCACTCTTGCCAGACTGTCCACTCTCGCCCCACTGCCCACTCTTGCCAGACTGTCCACTCTTGCCCCACTGCCCACTCTCGCCCCACTGCCCACTCTCGTCCACTGCCCACCCTCGCGTAACTGTCCACCCTCGCATCACTGCCCACTCACCCCACTGCCCACTCTCACCCCACTGCCCACTCTCACTCCACTGCCCACACTCACCCCACTGCCCACTCTCATCCTATTGCCCACTCTCACCCCACTGCCCACGCTAACCCCACAGCCCACTCTCGCCCGACTGCCCACTCTCAACCCACTGCCCACTCTCACCACACTGACCACACTCGCTGCACTGCCCACTCTCGCCCCACTGTCCACCCTCGCCCCACTGCCCATTCTCGCCCCACTGCCCACTCTCATCCACTGCCCACTCTCGCCCGACTGCCCACTCTCACCACACTGCCCACTCTCGCCCGACTGCCCACTCTCACCCCACTGCCCACTCTCACCCCACTGCCCAACCTCACCCCACTGCCCACTCTCACCCGACTGCCAACTCTCACCCCACTCTCCGCTCTCACCCGACTGCCCACTCTCGCCCTTCTGCCCAATCTCGCCCGACTGCCCAATCTCACCCAACAGCCTACTCTCGCCCAATTGATCACTGTGGCCCGACTGCCAACTCTCACCCCACTACCCACTCTCTCCCGACTGCCCACTCTCACCCGACTGCCCACTCTCAAACCATTGCCCACTGTTGCCCGATTGCCCACTCTCAGCCCACTGACCACACTCACCCGACAGTCCTCTCTCGCCCGACTGTCCACTCTCGTACAACGGCCGAATCTTGCCAGACTGCCCACTATCACCCTACTGCCCACTCTCGCCCCACTGCCCACCCTCACCCACTGCCCACTCTCACCCCAATGCCCACTCTCGCCCAACTGCCAACTCTCACCCCACTCTCCACTCTCACCCGATTGCCCACTCTCACCCGACTGCCCACTCTCACCCCACTGCCCACTCTCACCCCATTGCCCTCTCTCTCCCGACTGCCCAACCTCACCCCACTGCCCATTCTCGCCCGACAGCCAACTCTCACCCCATTACCCACTCTCACCCGACTGCTCACTCTCAACCCACTGCCCACAATCACACCACTGCCCAATCTTCTCCAACTGCCCACCCTCACCCCACTGCCCACTCTCGCCCAACTGCCCACCCTCACCCCACTGCCCACTCCTGCCTGGCTGCCCACTCACGCCCGACTGCCCACTCCTGCCTGGCTGCCCACTCTCACCCCACTACCCACTCTCACCCGACTGCCCACTCTCACCCCACTGCCCACTCTCACCCGACTGCCCTCTCCCATCCCACTGCCCACTCTCACCTCATTGCCCACTCTCACCCGACTGCCCCCTCTCGCCCAACTGCCCACTCTCACCCCACTGCCCACTCTCACCCGACTGCCCTCTACCATCCCACTGCACACTCTCACCTCATTGCCCATTCTCACCCCACTGCCCACTCTTGCCCGACTGCCCACCCTCATCCCACTGCCCACCCTCACACCACTACCCACAATCAGCCGACTGCCCACTCTCACCCCACTGCATACACTCAAACCACTGCCCACTCTCACCACACTGCCCACTCTCACCCCACTGCCCACCCTCGCCCGACTGTCCACTCTAATCCCACTGTCTACTTTTATCCCACTGCCCACACTTGCCTGACTGCCCACTCTTCTCCAACTGCCCACCCTCACCTCACTGCCCACACTCAACCCACTGCCCACTCTCACCCCACTGCCCACTCTCGCCCGACTGCCCACTTTCGCTCGACTACCAACTCTCACCACACTGCCCACTCTCGCCCAACTGCCCACTCTCACCCCACTCCCCACTCTCACACCACTGCCCACACTCACCCCACTGCCCACTCTCATCCTATTGCCCACTCTCCCCCCAATGCCCACTCTCGCCCGACTGCCCACTCTCACCCCACTGCCCACTCTCACCACACTGTCCACCCTCGCCCCACTGTCCACCCTCACCCCATTGCCCTCTCTCTCCTGACTGCCCAACCTCACCCCACTGCCCACTCTCGCCCGACTGCCCACCCTCACCCCACTACCCACTCTCACCCGACTGCTCACTCTCAGTCCACTGCCCACCCTCACCCCACTGCCCACTCTCACCCGACTGCCCACTCTCACCCCATTGCCCACTCTCGCCCAACTGCCCACTCTCGCCCAACTGCCTACTCTTGGCCCACTGCCCACTCTCACCACACTGCCCACCTCGCCTCACTGACCGCTCTCGCCCGACTGCCCACTCTCGCCCGACTGCCCACTCTCGCCCGACTGCCCACTCTAATACCACTGCCTTCTCTCACCCCACTTCCCACTCTCGCCCGACTGCGCACTCTCGCCTGACTACCCACACTCACCACACTGCCCACTCTCACCCCACTGCCCACTCTCGCCCGACTGCCCACTCTCACCCCACTGCCCACGCTAACCCCACAGCCCACTCTCGCCCGACTGCGCACTCTCAACCCACTGCCCACTCTCACCACACTGTCCACACTCGCTGCACTGCCCACTCTCGCCCCACTGTCCACCCTCGCCCCACTGCCCATTCTCGCCCCACTGCCCACTCTCACCCGACTGCCCACTCTCGCCCCACTGCCCACTCTCGCCCGACTGCCCACTCTCACGCCACTGTCCACCACACCCCACTGCCCTCTCTCACCCAACTGCCCAGTCAACTCACTGCCCACTGTTGCCCGACAGCCCGCTCTCACCCCACTGCCCACTCTCACCCCACTGCCCACTCTCACCCAACTGCCCACTCTCACCCCAATCCCACACTGACCCCACTGCCCCCTCTCACCCCAATGCCCACTCTCGCCCGACTGCCCACTCACCCCACTGCCCAGTCAACTCACTGCCCACTGTCGCCCGACTGCCCACTCTCGCCCGACTGCCCACTCTCACCCCACTGCCCATACTCGCCTGACTGCCCAACCTCACACCACTGTCCACTCCTGCCTGGATGCCCACTCTCGCCCGACTGCCCACTCCCGCCTGGCTGCCCACTCTCACCCCACTGCCCACTCTCACCACACTGCCCACTCTCGCCCGACTGCCCACTCTCACCCCACTGCCCACTCTCACCCCACTGCCCAACCTCACCCCACTGCCCACTCTCGCCCGACTGCCAACTCTCACCCCACTGCCCACTCTCACCCGACTGCCCACTCTCGCCCTTCTGCCCAATCTCGCCCGACTGCCCAATCTCACCCAACAGCCCACTCTAGCCCAATTGACCACTGTGGCCCGACTGCCAACTCTCACCCCACTACCCACTCTCTCCCGACTGCCCACTCTCACCCGACTGCCCACTCTCACCCGACTGCCCACTCTCAAACCATTGCCCACTGTTGCCCGATTGCCCACTCTCAGCCCACTGACCACACTCACCCGACAGTCCTCTCTCGCCCGACTGTCCACTCTCGTACAACTGCCGAATCTTGCCAGACTGCCCACTATCACCCTACTGCCCACTCTCACCCCACTGCCCACCCTCACCCACTGCCCACTCTCGCCCGACTGCCCACACTCACTCCACTGCCCACTCTCAACCGACTGCCCACTCTCACCCCACTCCCCACTTTCACCCCACTGCCCACACTCACCCCACTGCCCACTCTCACCCCATTGCCCTCTCTCTCCCGACTGCCCAACCTCACCCAACTGCCCACTCTTGCCTGACTGCCCACCCTCACCCCACTGCCCATTCTCGCCCGACAGCCAACTCTCACCCCATTACCCACTCTCACCCGACTGCTCACTCTCAACCCACTGCCCACAATCACACCACTGCCCAATCTTCTCCAACTGCCCACCCTCACCCCACTGCCCACTCTCGCCCAACTGCCCACCCTCACCCCACTGCCCACTCCTGCCTGGCTGCCCACTCTCGCCCGACTGCCCACTCCTGCCTGGCTGCCCACTCTCACCCCACTACCCACTCTCGCCCGACTGCCCACTCTCACGCCACTGCCCACTCTCACCCGACTGCCCTCTCCCATCCCACTGCCCACTCTCACCTCATTGCCCACTCTCACCCGACTGCCCCCTCTCGCCCAACTGCCCACTCTCACCCCACTGCCCACTCTCACCCGACTGCCCTCTACCATCCCACTGCCCACTCTCACCTCATTGCCCATTCTCAACCCACTGCCCACTCTTGCCCGACTGCCCACCCTCATCCCACTGCCCACCCTCACACCACTACCCACAATCAGCCGACTGCCCACTCTCACCCCACTGCATACACTCAAACCACTGCCCACTCTCACCACACTGCCCACTCTCACCCCACTGTCCACTCTTACCCAACTGCCCATTCTCGCCCGACTGCCCACTCTCACCCCACTCCCCACTTTCACCCCACTGCCCACACTCACCCCACTGCCCACTCTCATCCTATTGCCCACTCTCACCCCATGCCCACTCTCGCCCAACTGCCAACTCTCACCCCACTCTCCACTCTCACCCGATTGCCCATTCTCAACCCACTGCCCACTCTCACCCCATTGCCCTCTCTCTCCCGACTGCCCAACCTCACCCCACTGCCCACTCTTGCCTGACTGCCCACCCTCACCCCACTGCCCATTCTCGCCCGACAGCCAACTCTCACCCCATTACCCACTCTCACCCGACTGCTCACTCTCAACCCACTGCCCACAATCACACCACTGCCCAATCTTCTCCAACTGCCCACCCTCACCCCACTGCCCAATCTCGCCCAACTGCCCTCCTTCACCCCACTGCCCACTCCTGCCTGGCTGCCCACTCTCGCCCGGCTGCCCTCTCCTGCCTGGCTGCCCACTCTCACCCCACTACCCACTCTCGCCAGACTGCCCACTCTCACCCCACTGCCCACTCTCACCCGACTGCCCTCTCCCATCCCACTGCCCACTCTCACCTCATTGCCCACTCTCACCCGACTGCCCCCTCTCGCCCAACTGCCCACTCTCACCCCACTGCCCACTCTCACCCGACTGCCCTCTACCATCCCACTGCCCACTCTCACCTCATTGCCCATTCTCAACCCACTGCCCACTCTTGCCCGACTGCCCACCCTCATCCCACTGCCCACCCTCACACCACTGCCCACAATCAGCCGACTGCCCACTCTCACCACACTGCCCACTCTCACCCCACTGCCCACCCTCGCCCGACTGTCCACTCTAATCCCACTGTCTACTTTTATCCCACTGCCCACTCTTGCCTGACTGCCCACTCTTCTCCAACTGCCCACCCTCACCTCACTGCCCACACTCAACCCACTGCCCACTCTCACCCCACTGCCCACTCTCGCCCGACTGCCCACTTTCGCCCGACTAACAACTCTCACCACACTGCCCACTCTTGCCTGACTGCCCACTCTCACCCCACTGCCCACTCTTACCCAACAGCCCATTCTCGCCCGACTGCCCACTCTCACCCCACTCCCCACTCTCACCCCACTGCCCACTCTTACCCAACAGCCCATTCTCGCCCGACTGCCCACTCTCACCCCACTCCCCACTCTCACCCCACTGCCCACTCTCATCCGACTGCCCACTCTCAAACCATTGCCCACTGTTGCCCGATTGCCCACTCTCAGCCCACTGACCACACTCACCCTACAGTCCTATCTCGCCCGACTGTCCACTCTCGTACTACTGCCGAATCTTGCCAGACTGCCCACTATCACCCTACTGCCCACTCTCACCCCACTGCCCACCCTCACCCACTGCCCACTCTCGCCCGACTGCCCACTCTCACTCCACTGCCCACTCTCACCCGACTGCCCACTCTCACTCCACTGTCCACTCTTACCCTACTGCCCATTCTCGCCCGACTGCCCACTCTCACCCCACTCCCCACTTTCACCCCACTGCACACACTCACCCCACTGCCCACTCTCATCCTATTGCCCACTGTCACCCCAATGCCCACTCTCGCCCAACTGCCAACTCTCACCCCACTCTCCACTCTCACCCAATTGCCCATTCTCACCCGACTGCCCACTCTCACCCCACTGCCCACTCTCACCCCATTGCCCTCTCTCTCCCGACTGCCCAACCTCACCCCACTGCCCATTCTTGCCTGACTGCCCACCCTCACCCCACTGCCCATTCTCGCCCGACAGCCAACTCTCACCCCATTACCCACTCTCACCCGACTGCTCACTCTCAACCCACTGCCCACAATCACACCACTGCCCAATCTTCTCCAACTGCCCACCCTCACCCCACTGCCCAATCTCGCCCAACTGCCCTCCCTCACCCCACTGCCCACTCCTGCCTGGCTGCCCACTCTCGCCCGACTGCCCACTCCTGCCTGGCTGCCCACTCTCACCCCACTACCCACTCTCGCCCGACTGCCCACTCTTACCCCACTGCCCACTCTCACCCGACTGCCCTCTCCCATCCCACTGCCCACTCTCACCTCATTGCCCACTCTCACCCGACTGCCCCCTCTTGCCCAACTGCCCACTCTCACCCCACTGCCCACTCTCACCCGACTGCCCTCTACCATCCCACTGCCCACTCTCACCTCATTGCCCATTCTCAACCCACTGCCCACTCTTGCCCGACTGCCCACCCTCATCCCACTGCCCACCCTCACACCACTGCCCACAATCAGCCGACTGCCCACTCTCACCCCACTGCCCACACTCAAACCACTGCCCACTCTCACCACACTGCCCACTCTCACCCCACTGCCCACCCTCGCCCGACTGTCCACTCTAATCCCACTGTCTACTTTTATCCCACTGCCCACTCTTGCCTGACTGCCCACTCTTCTCCAACTGCCCACCCTCACCTCACTGCCCACACTCAACCCACTGCCCACTCTCACCCCACTGCCCACTCTCGCCCGACTGCCCACTTTCGCCCGACTACCAACTCTCACCACACTGCCCACTCTCGCCTGACTGCCCACTCTCGCCCAACTGCCCACTCTCGCCCAACTGCCCACTCTTGGCCCACTGCCCACTCTCACCACACTGCCCACCTCGCCTCACTGACCGCTCTCGCCCGACTGCGCACTCTCGCCCGACTGCCCACTCTCGCCCGACTGCCCACTCTCGCCCGACTGCCCACTCTAATACCACTGCCTTCTCTCACCCCACTTCCCACTCTCGCCCGACTGCGCACTCTCGCCTGACTACCCACTCTCACCACACTGCCCACTCTCACCCCACTGCCCACTCTCGCCCGACTGCCCACTCTCACCCCACTGCCCAATCTCACCCCACTGCCCACTCTCGCCCAACTGCCCATTCACGCCCGACTGCCCACTCTCACCCCACTGCCCACGCTAACCCCACAGCCCACTCTCGCCCGACTGCCCACTCTCAACCCACTGCCCACTCTCACCACACTGTCCACACTCGCTGCACTGCCCACTCTCGCCCCATTGTCCACCCTCGCCCCACTGCCCATTCTCGCCCCACTGCCCACTCTCACCTGACTGCCCACTCTCGCCCAACTGCCCACTCTCGCCCGACTGCCCACTCTCACGTCACTGTCCACCACACCCCACTGCCCTCTCTCACCCAACTGCCCAGTCAACTCACTGCCCACTGTTGCCCGACAGCCTGCTCTCACCCCACTGCCCACTCTCACCCCACTGCCCACTCTCACCCAACTGCCCACTCTCACCCCACTCCCACACTCACCCCACTGCCCCCTCTCACCCCAATGCCCACTCTCGCCCGACTGCCCACTCACCCCACTGCCCAGTCAACTCACTGCCCACTGTCGCCCGACTGCCCACTCTCGCCCGACTGCCCACTCTCACCCCACTGCCCACACTCGCCTGACTGCCCACCCTCACACCACTGCCCAATCTTGTCCAACTGCCCACCCTCACCCCACTGCCCACTCCTCCTGGCTGCCCACTCTCGCCCGGCTGCCCACTCCCGCCTGGCTGCCCACTCTCACCCCACTGCCCACTCTCACCACACTGCCCACTCTCGCCCGACTGCCCACTCTCACCCCACTGCCCACTCTCACCCCACTGCCCAACCTCACCCCACTGCCCACTCTCACCCAACTGCCCACTCTCACCCGACTGCCCACTCTCACCCCACTGCCCACTCTCACCCGACTGCCCACTCTCGCCCTTCTGCCCAATCTCGCCCGACTGCCCAATCTCACCCAACTGCCCACTCTCACCCAATTGACCATGTGGCCCGACTGCCAACTCTCACCCCACTACCCACTCTCTCCCGACTGCCCACTCTCACCCGACTGCCCACTCTCAAACCATTGCCCACTGTTGCCCGATTGCCCACTCTCAGCCCACTGACCACACTCACCCGACAGTCCTCTCTCGCCCGACTGCCCACTCTCGTACAACTGCCGAATCTTGCCAGACTGCCCGCTATCACCCTACTGCCCACTCTCGCCCCACTGCCCACCCTTACCCACTTCCCACTCTCGCCCGACTGTCCACTCTCTCTCCACTGCCCACTCTCACCACACTGCCCACTCTCACCCCACTGTCCACTCTTACCCAACTGCCCATTCTTGCCCGACTGCCCACTCTCACTCCACTCCCCACTCTCACCCCACTGCCCACACTCACCCCACTGCCCACTCTCATCCTATTGCCCACTCTCACCCCAATGCCCACTCTCGCCCAACTGCCAACTCTCACCCCACTCTCCACTCTCACCCGATTGCCCAATCTCACCCGACTGCCCACTCTCACCCCACTGCATACACTCAAACCACTGCCCACTCTCACCACACTGCCACTCTCACCCCACTGCCCACCCTCGCCCGACTGTCCACTCTAATCCCACTGCCTACTTTTATCCCACTGCGCACTCTTCTCCAACTGCCCACCCTCACCTCGCTGCCCACACTGAACCCACTGCCCACTCTCACCCCACTGCCCACTCTCGCCCGACTGCCCAACCTCACCCCACGACCCACTCTCACCCGACTGCCCAACCTCACCCCACTATCCACTCTCACCCGACTGCCCACTCTCACCCCACTGCCCACTCTCACCACACTGCCCACTCTCGCCCGACTCCCACTCTCACCCCACTGCCCACTCTCACCCGACTGCCCACTCTCGCCCTTCTGCCCAATCTTGCCCGACTGCCCAATCTCACCCAACTGCCCACTCTCGCCCAATTGACCACTGTGGCCCGACTGTCAACTCTCACCCCACTACCCACTCTCTCCCGACTGCCCACTCTCATCTGACTGCCCACTCTCAAACCATTGCCCACTGTTGCCCGATTGCCCACTCTCAGCCCACTGACCACACTCACCCGACAGTCCTCTCTCGCCCGACTGCCCACTCTCGTACGACTGCCGAATCTTGCCAGACTGCCCGCTCTCACCCTACTGCCCACTCTCGCCCGAATGCCCACACTCACCCACTGCCCACTCTCGCCCGACTGCCCACTCTCACTCCACTGCCCACTCTCACCCGACTGCCCACTCTCACCCCACTGTCCACTCTTACCCAACTGCCCATTCTCGCCCGACTGCCCACTCTCACCCCACTCCCCACTCTCACTCCACTGCCCACACTCACCCCACTGCCCACTCTCATCCTATTGCCCACTCTCACCACAATGCCCACTCTCGCCCAACTGCCAACTCTCACCCCACTCTCCACTCTCACCCGATTGCCCACTCTCACCCGACTGCCCACTCTCACCCCACTGCCCACTCTCACCCCATTGCCCTCTCTCTCCCGACTGCCCAACCTCACCCCACTGCCCACTCTCGCCCGACTGCCCACCCTCACCCCACTGCCCATTCTCGCCCGACAGCCAACTCTCACCCCATTACCCACTCTCACCCGACTGCTCACTCTCAACCCACTGCCCACAATCACACCACTGCCCAATCTTCTCCAACTACCCACCCTCACCCCACTGCCCACTCTCGCCCAACTGCCCACCCTCACCCCACTGCCCACTCCTGCCTGGCTGCCCACTCTCGCCCGACTGCCCACTCCTGCCTGGCTGCCCACTCTCACCCCACTACCCACTCTCGCCCGACTACCCACTCTCACCCCACTGCCCACTCTCACCCGACTGCCCTCTCCCATCCCACTGCCCACTCTCACCTCATTGCCCACTCTCACCCCACTGCCCCCTCTCGCCCAACTGCCCACTCTCACCCCACTGCCCACTCTCACTCGACTGCCCTCTACCATCACACCACTGCCCAATCTTCTCCAACTGCCCACCCTCACCCCACTGCCCACTCACGCCCAACTGCCAACCCTCACCCCACTGCCCACTCCTGCCTGGCTGCCCACTCTCGCCCGACTGCCCACTCCTGCCTGGCTGCCCACTCTCACCCCACTACCCACTCTCGCCCGACTGCCCACTCTCACCCGACTGCCCACTCTCACCCGAGTGCCCTCTCCCATCCCACTGCCCACTCTCACCTCATTGCCCACTCTCACCCGACTGCCCCCTCTCGCCCAACTGCCCACTCTCACCCCACTGCCCACTCTCACCTGACTGCCCTCTACCATCCCACTGCCCACTCTCACCTCATTGCCCATTCTCACCCCACTGCCCACTCTTGCCCGACTGCCCACCCTCATCCCACTGCCCACCCTCACACCACTGCCCACAATCAGCCGACTGCCCACTCTCACCCCACTGCCCACACTCAAACCACTGCCCACTCTCACCACACTGCCCACTCTCACCCCACTGCCCACCCTCGCCCGACTGTCCACTCTAATCCCACTGTCTACTTTTATCCCACTGCCCACTCTTGCCTGACTGCCCACTCTCACCCCACTGCCCACTCTTACCCAACAGCCCATTCTCGCCCGACTGCCCACTCTCACCCCACTCCCCACTCTCACCCCACTGCCCACACTCACCCCACTGCCCACTCTCATCCCATTGCCCACTCTCCCCCCAATGCCCACTCTCGCCCGACTGCCCACTCTCACCCCACTGCCCACTCTCACCACACTGTCCACCCTCGCCCCATGGTCCACCCTCACCCCATTGCCCTCTCTCTCCTGACAGTCCAACCTCACCCCACTGCCCACTCTCGCCCGACTACCCACCCTCACCCCACTACCCACTCTCACCCGACTGCTCACTCTCAGTCCACTGCCCACCCTCACCCCACTGCCCACTCTCACCCGACTGCCCACTCTCACCCCATTGCCCACTCTCGCCCAACTGCCCACTCTCGCCCAACTGCCCACTCTTGGCCCACTGCCCACTCTCACCACACTGCCCACCTCGCCTCACTGACCGCTCTCGCCCGACTGCGCACTCTCGCCCGACTGCCCACTCTCGCCCGACTGCCCACTCTCGCCCGACTGCCCCCTCTAATACCACTGCCTTCTCTCACCCCACTTCCCACTCTCGCCCGACTGCGCACTCTCGCCTGACTACCCACTCTCACCACACTGCCCACTCTCACCCCACTGCCCACTCTTGCCCGACTGCCCACTCTCACCCCACTGCCCAATCTCACCCTACTGCCCACTCTCGCCCAACTGCCCATTCACGCCCGACTGCCCACTCTCACCCCACTGCCCACGCTAACCCCACAGCCCACTCTCGCCCGACTGCCCACTCTCAACCCACTGCCCACTCTCACCACACTGTCCACACTCGCTGCACTGCCCACTCTCGCCCCACTGTCCACCCTCGTCCCACTGCCCATTCTCGCCCCACTGCCCACTCTCACCCGACTGCCCACTCTCGCCCCACTGCCCACTCTCGCCCGACTGCCCACTCTCACGCCACTGTCCACCACACCCCACTGCCCTCTCTCACCCAACTGCCCAGTCAACTCACTGCCCACTGTTGCCCGACAGCCCGCTCTCACACCACTGCCCACTCTCACCCCACTGCCCACTCTCACCCAACTGCCCACTCTCACCCCGCTCCCACACTCACCCCACTGCACCCTCTCACCCCAATGCCCACTCTCGCCCAACTGCCCACTCACCCCACTGCCCAGTCAACTCACTGCCCACTGTCGCCCGACTGCCCACTCTCGCCCGACTGCCCACTCTCACCCCACTGCCCACACTCGCAAGACTGCCCACCCTCACACCACTGCCCACTCCTGCCTGGCTGCCCACTCTCGCCCGACTGCCCACTCTCACCCCACTGCCCACTCTCACCCCACTGCCCAACCTCACCCCACTGCCCACTCTCGCCCGACTGCCAACTCTCACCCCACTCTCCACTCTCACCCGACTGCCCACTCTCACCCGACTGCCCACTCTCACCCCACTGCCCACTCTCACCCGACTGCCCACTCTCGCCCTTCTGCCCAATCTCGCCCGACTGCCCAATCTCACCCGACTGCCCACTCTCAAACCATTGCCCACTGTTGCCCGATTGCCCACTCTCAGCCCACTGACCACACTCACCCGACAGTCCTCTCTCGCCCGACTGCCCACTCTCGTACAACTGCCGAACCTTGCCAGACTGCCCGCTCTCACCCTACTGCCCACTCTCGCCCGACTGCCCACCCTCACCCACTGCCCACTCTCGCCCGACTGCCCACTCTCACTCCACTGCCCACTCTCGCCCGACTGCCCACTCTCGCCCCACTGCATACACTCAAACCACTGACCACTCTCACCACACTGCCCACTCTCACCCCACTGCCCACCCTCGCCCGACTGTCCACTCTAATCCCACTGCCTACTTTTATCCCACTGCCCACTCTCGCCTGACTGCCCACTCTCACCCCACTGCCCACCCTCGCCCGACTGTCCACTCTAATCCCACTGCCTACTTTTATCCCACTGCCCACTCTTCTCCAACTGCCCACCCTCACCTCGCTGCCCACACTCAACCCACTGCCCACTCTCACCCCACTGCCCACTCTCGCCCGACTGCCCACTCTCACCACACTGCCCACTCTCGCCTGACTGCCCACTCTCACCCCACTCCCCACTCTCACCCCACTGCCCACACTCACCCCACTGCCCACTCTCATCCTATTGCCCACTCTCACCCCAATGCCCACTCTCGCCCGACTGCCCACTCTCACCCCACTGCCCACTCTCACCACACTGTCCACCCTTGCCCCACTGTCCACCCTCACCCCATTGCCCTCTCTCTCCTGACTGCCCAACCTCACCCCACTGCCCACTCTCGCCCGACTGCCCACCCTCACCCCACTACCCACTCTCACCCGACTGCTCACTCTCAGCCCACTGCCCACCCTTACCCCACTGCCCACTCTCACCCCACTGCCCACTCTCACCCGACTGCCCACTCTCACCCCACTGCCCACTCTCGCCCAACTGCCCACTCTCACCCCACTGCCCACTCTCACCCGACTGCCCACTCTCGCCCAACTGCCCACTCTCACCCCACTGCCCACTCTCACCCGACTGCCCTCTCCCATCCCACTGCCCACTCTCACCTCATTGCCCACTCTCACCCGACTGTCCACTCTCGCCCTACTGCCCACTCTCGCCCAACTGTCCACTCTCGCCCGATTGCCCACACTTGCCAGACGGTCCACTCTTGCCCCACTGCTCACTCTCGCCCCACTGCGCACTCTCGTCCACTGCCCACCCTCACGTAACTGCCCACCCTCGCGTCATTGCCCACTCACTCCACTGCTCACTCTCACCCCACTGCCCACTCTCACCCCATTGCCCTCTCTCTCCCGACTGCCCAACCTCACCCCACTGCCCACTCTCGCCCGACTGCCCACCCTCACCCCACTACCCACTCTCACCCGACTGCCCACTCTCACCCCACTGCCCACTCTCACCACACTGCCCACTCTCGCCCTTCTGCCCAATCTCGCCCGACTGCCCAATCTCACCCAACTGCCCACTCTCGCCCAATTGCCCTCTCTCAAACCATTGCCCACTGTTGCCCGATTGCCCACTCTCAGCCCACTGACCACACTCACCCGACAGTCCTCTCTCGCCCGACTGCCCACTCTCGTACGACTGCCGAATCTTGCCAGACTGCCCGCTCTCACCCTACTGCCCACTCACGCCCGACTGCCCACCCTCACCCACTGCCCACTCTCGCCCGACTGCCCACTCTCACTCCACTGCCCACTCTCACCCGACTGCCCACTCTCACCCCACTGTCCACTCTTACCCAACTGCCCATTCTCGCCCGACTGCCCACTCTCACCCCACTCCCCACTCTCACCCCACTGCCCACACTCACCCCACTGCCCACTCTCATCCTATTGCCCACTCTCACCCCAATGCCCACTCTCGCCCAACTGCCAACTCTCACCCCACTCTCCACTCTCACCCGATTGCCCACTCTCACCCGACTGCCCAACCTCACCCCACTGCCCACTCTCGCCCGACTGCCCACTCTCACCCCACTACCCACTCTTGCCCGACTGCCCACCCTCACCCCACTGCCCATTCTCGCCCGACTGCCCACTCTCACCCCATTACACACTCTCACCCGACTGCTCACTGTCAACCCACTGCCCACAATCACACCACTGCCCAATCTTCTCCAACTACCCACCCTCACCCCACTGCCCACTCTCGCCCAATTGCCCACCCTCACCCCACTGCCCACTCCTGCCTGGCTGCCCACTCTCGCCCGACTGCCCACTCCTGCCTGGCTGCCCACTCTCACCCCACTACCCACTCTCGCCCGACTTTCCACTCTCACCCCACTGCCCACTCTCACCCAACTGCCCTCTCCCATCCCACTGCCCACTCTCACCTCATTGCCCACTCTCACCCGACTGCCCCCTCTCGCCCAACTGCCCACTCTCACCCCACTGCCCACTCTCACCCGACTGCCCTCTACCATCCCACTGCCCACTCTCACCTCATTGCCCATTCTCACCCCACTGCCCACTCTTGCCCGACTGCCCACCCTCATCCCACTGCCCACCCTCACACCACTACCCACAATCAGCCGACTGCCCACTCTCACCCCACTGCATACACTCAAACCACTGCCCACACTCACCACACTGCCCACTCTCACCCCACTGCCCACCCTCGCCCGACTGTCCACTCTAATCCCACTGTCTACTTTTATCCCACTGCCCACTCTTGCCTGACTGCCCACTCTTCTCCAACTGCCCACCCTCACCTCACTGCCCACACTCAACCCACTGCCCACTCTCGCCCGACTGCCCACTTTCGCCTGACTACCAAATCTCACCACACTGCCCACTCTCGCCTGACTGCCCACTCTCACCCCACTCCCCACTCTCACCCCACTGCCCACACTCACCCCACTGCCCACTCTCATCCTATTGCCCACTCTCACCCCAATGCCCACTCTCGCCCAACTGCCCACTCTCACCCCACTCCCCACTCTCACCCCACTGCCCACACTCACCCCACTGCCCACTCTCATTCTATTGCCCACTCTCCCCCCAATGCCCACTCTCGCCCGACTGCCCACTCTCACCCCACTGCCCACTCTCACCACACTGTCCACCCTCGCCCCACTGTCCACCCTCACCCCATTGCCCTCTCTCTCCTGACTGCCCAACCTCACCCCACTGCCCACTCTCGCCCGACTGCCCACCCTCACCCCACTACCCACTCTCACCCGACTGCTCACTCTCAGTCCACTGCCCACCCTCAACCCACTGCCCACTCTCACCCGACTGCCCACTCTCACCCCATTGCCCACTCTCGCCCAACTGCCCACTCTCGCCCAACTGCCCACTCTTGGCCCACTGCCCACTCTCACCACACTGCCCACCTCGCCTCACTGACCGCTCTCGCCCGACTGCGCACTCTCGCCCGACTGCCCACTCTCGCCCGACTGCCCACTCTAATACCACTGCCTTCTCTCACCCCACTTCCCACTCTCGCCCGACTGCGCACTCTCGCCTGACTACCCACTCTCTCCACACTGCCCACTCTCACCCCACTGCCCACTCTCGCCCGACTGCCCACTCTCACCCCACTGCCCAATCTCACCCCACTGCCCACTCTCGCCCAACTGCCCATTCACGCCCGACTGCCCACTCTCACCCCACTGCCCACGCTAACCCCACAGCCCACTCTCGCCCGACTGCCCACTCTCAACCCACTGCCCACTCTCACCACACTGTCCACACTCGCTGCACTGCCCACTCGCGCCCCACTGTCCACCCTCGCCCCACTGCCCATTCTCGCCCCACTGCCCACTCTCATCCACTGCCCACTCTCGCCCGACTGCCCACTCTCACCACACTGCCCACTCTCGCCCGACTCCCCACTCTCACCCCACTGCACACTCTCACCCCACTGCCCAACCTCACCCCACTGCCCACTCTCACCCGACTGCCAACTCTCACCCCACTCTCCACTCTCACCCGACTGCCCACTCTCGCCCTTCTGCCCAATCTCGCCTGACTGCCCAATCTCACCCAACAGCCCACTCTCGCCCAATTGACCACTGTGGCCCGACTGCCAACTCTCACCCCACTACCCACTCTCTCCCGACTGCCCACTCTCACCCGACTGCCCACTCTCAAACCATTGCCCACTGTTGCCCGATTGCCCACTCTCAGCCCACTGACCACACTCACCCGACAGTCCTCTCTCGCCCGACTGTCCACTCTCGTACAACTGCCGAATCTTGCCAGACTGCCCACTATCACCCTACTGCCCACTCTCACCCCACTGCCCACCCTCACCCACTGCCCACTCTCGCCCGACTGCCCACTCTCACTCCACTGCCCACTCTCACCCGACTGCCCACTCTCACCCCACTGTCCACTTTTACCCAACTGCCCATTCTCGCCCGACTGCCCACTCTCACCCCACTCCCCACTCTCACCCCACTGCCCACACTCACCCCACTGCCCACTCTCATCCTATTGCCCACTCTCCCCCAATGCCCACTCTCGCCCGACTGCCCACTCTCACCCCACTGCCCACTCTCACCACACTGTCCACCCTCGCCCCACTGTCCACCCTCACCCCATTGCCCTCTCTCTCCTGACTGCCCAACCTCACCCCACTGCCCACTCTCGCCCGACTGCCCACCCTCACCCCACTACCCACTCTCACCCGACTGCTCACTCTCAGTCCACTGCCCACCCTCACCCCACTGCCCACTCTCACCCGACTGCCCACTCTCACCCCATTGCCCACTCTTGCCAACTGCCCACTCTCGCCCGACTGCCTACTCTTGGCCCACTGCCCACTCTCACCACACTGCCCACCTCGCCTCACTGACCGCTCTCGCCCGACTGCCCACTCTCGCCCGACTGCCCACTCTCGCCCGACTGCCCACTCTAATACCACTGCCTTCTCTCACCCCACTTCCCACTCTCGCCCGACTGCCCACTCTCGCCTGACTACCCACTCTCACCCCACTGTCCACTTTTACCCAACTGCCCATTCTCGCCCGACTGCCCACTCTCACCCCACTCCCCACTTTCACCCCACTGCCCACACTCACCCCACTGCCCACTCTCACCCCAATGCCCACTCTCGCCCAACTGCCAACTCTCACCCCACTCTCCACTCTCACCCGATTGCCCACTCTCACCCGACTGCCCACTCTCACCCCACTGCCCACTCTCACCCCATTGCCCTCTCTCTCCCGACTGCCCAACCTCACCCCACTGCCCACTCTTGCCTGACTGCCCACTCTCACCCCACTGCCCATTCTCGCCCGACAGCCAACTCTCACCCCATTACCCACTCTCACCCGACTGCTCACTCTCAACCCACTGCCCACAATCACACCACTGCCCAATCTTCTCCAACTGCCCACCCTCACCCCACTGCCCACTCTCGCCCAACTGCCCACCCTCACCCCACTGCCCACTCCTGCCTGGCTGCCCACTCTCGCCCGACTGCCCTCTCCTGCCTGGCTGCCCACTCTCACCCCACTACCCACTCTCGCCCGACTGCCCACTCTCACCCCACTGCCCACTCTCACCCGACTGCCCTCTCCCATCCCACTGCCCACTCTCACCTCATTGCCCACTCTCACCCGACTGCCCCCTCTCGCCCAACTGCCCACTCTCACCCCACTGCCCACTCTCACCCGACTGCCCTCTACCATCCCACTGCCCACTCTCACCTCATTGCCCATTCTCACCCCACTGCCCACTCTTGCCCGACTGCCCACCCTCATCCCACTGCCCACCCTCACACCACTACCCACAATCAGCCGACTGCCCACTCTCACCCCACTGCATACACTCAAACCACTGCCCATTCTCACCACACTGCCCACTCTCACCCCACTGCCCACCCTCGCCCGACTGTCCACTCTAATCCCACTGTCTACTTTTATCCCACTGCCCACACTTGCCTGACTGCCCACTCTTCTCCAACTGCCCACCCTCACCTCACTGCCCACACTCAACCCACTGCCCACTCTCACCCCACTGCCCACTCTCGCCCGACTGCCCACTTTCGCTCGACTACCAACTCTCACCACACTGCCCACTCTCGCCCAACTGCCCACTCTCACCCCACTCCCCACTCTCACCCCACTGCCCACACTCACCCCACTGCCCACTCTCATCCTATTGCCCACTCTCCCCCAATGCCCACTCTCGCCCGACTGCCCACTCTCACCCCACTGCCCACTCTCACCACACTGTCCACCCTCGCCCCACTGTCCACCCTCACCCCATTGCCCTCTCTCTCCTGACTGCCCAACCTCACCCCACTGCCCACTCTCGCCCGACTGCCCACCCTCACCCCACTACCCACTCTCACCCGACTGCTCACTCTCAGTCCACTGCCCACCCTCACCCCACTGCCCACTCTCACCTGACTGCCCACTCTCACCCCATTGCCCACTCTTGCCCAACTGCCCACTCTCGCCCGACTGCCTACTCTTGGCCCACTGCCCACTCTCACCACACTGCCCACCTCGCCTCACTGACCGCTCTCGCCCGACTGCCCACTCTCGCCCGACTGCCCACTCTCGCCCGACTGCCCACTCTAATACCACTGCCTTCTCTCACCCCACTTCCCACTCTCGCCCGACTGCCCACTCTCGCCTGACTACCCACTCTCACCCCACTGTCCACTTTTACCCAACTGCCCATTCTCGCCCGACTGCCCACTCTCACCCCACTCCCCACTTTCACCCCACTGCCCACACTCAGCCCACTGCCCACTCTCACCCCAATGCCCACTCTCGCCCAACTGCCAACTCTCACCCCACTCTCCACTCTCACCCGATTGCCCACTCTCACCCGACTGCCCACTCTCACCCCACTGCCCATTCTCACCCCATTGCCCTCTCTCTCCCGACTGCCCAACCTCACCCCACTGCCCACTCTTGCCTGACTGCCCACCCTCACCCCACTGCCCATTCTCGCCCGACAGCCAACTCTCACCCCATTACCCACTCTCACCCGACTGCTCACTCTCAACCCACTGCCCACAATCACACCACTGCCCAATCTTCTCCAAATGCCCACCCTCACCCCACTGCCCACTCTCGCCCAACTGCCCACCCTCACCCCACTGCCCACTCCTGCCTGGCTGCCCACTCTCGCCCGACTGCCCACTCCTGCCTGGCTGCCCACTCTCACCCCACTACCCACTCTCGCCCGACTGCCCACTCTCACCCCACTGCCCACTCTCACCCGACTGCCCTCTCCCATCCCACTGCCCACTCTCACCTCATTGCCCACTCTCACCCGACTGCCCCCTCTCGCCCAACTGCCCACTCTCACCCCACTGCCCACTCTCACCCGACTGCCCTCTACCATCCCACTGCCCACTCTCACCCGACTGCCCTCTACCATCCCACTGCCCACTCTCACCTCATTGCCCATTCTCACCCCACTGCCCACTCTTGCCCGACTGCCCACCCTCATCCCACTGCCCACCCTCACACCACTACCCACAATCAGCCGACTGCCCACTCTCACCCCACTGCATACACTCAAACCACTGCCCATTCTCACCACACTGCCCACTCTCACCCCACTGCCCTCCCTCGCCCGACTGTCCACTCTAATCCCACTGTCTACTTTTATCCCACTGCCCACACTTGCCTGACTGCCCACTCTTCTCCAACTGCCCACCCTCACCTCACTGCCCACACTCAACCCACTGCCCACTCTCACCCCACTGCCCACTCTCGCCCGACTGCCCACTTTCGCTCGACTACCAACTCTCACCACACTGCCCACTCTCGCCCAACTGCCCACTCTCACCCCACTCCCCACTCTCACCCCACTGCCCACACTCACCCCACTGCCCACTCTCATCCTATTGCCCACTCTCCCCCAATGCCCACTCTCGCCCGACTGCCCACTCTCACCCCACTGCCCACTCTCACCACACTGTCCACCCTCGCCCCACTGTCCACCCTCACCCCATTGCCCTCTCTCTCCTGACTGCCCAACCTCACCCCACTGCCCACTCTCGCCCGACTGCCCACCCTCACCCCACTACCCACTCTCACCCGACTGCTCACTCTCAGTCCACTGCCCACCCTCACCCCACTGCCCACTCTCACCTGACTGCCCACTCTCACCCCATTGCCCACTCTTGCCCAACTGCCCACTCTCGCCCGACTGCCTACTCTTGGCCCACTGCCCACTCTCACCACACTGCCCACCTCGCCTCACTGACCGCTCTCGCCCGACTGCCCACTCTCGCCCGACTGCCCACTCTCGCCCGACTGCCCACTCTAATACCACTGCCTTCTCTCACCCCACTTCCCACTCTCGCCCGACTGCCCACTCTCGCCTGACTACCCACTCTCACCCCACTGTCCACTTTTACCCAACTGCCCATTCTCGCCCGACTGCCCACTCTCACCCCACTCCCCACTTTCACCCCACTGCCCACACTCAGCCCACTGCCCACTCTCACCCCAATGCCCACTCTCGCCCAACTGCCAACTCTCACCCCACTCTCCACTCTCACCCGATTGCCCACTCTCACCCGACTGCCCACTCTCACCCCACTGCCCATTCTCACCCCATTGCCCTCTCTCTCCCGACTGCCCAACCTCACCCCACTGCCCACTCTTGCCTGACTGCCCACCCTCACCCCACTGCCCATTCTCGCCCGACAGCCAACTCTCACCCCATTACCCACTCTCACCCGACTGCTCACTCTCAACCCACTGCCCACAATCACACCACTGCCCAATCTTCTCCAAATGCCCACCCTCACCCCACTGCCCACTCTCGCCCAACTGCCCACCCTCACCCCACTGCCCACTCCTGCCTGGCTGCCCACTCTCGCCCGACTGCCCACTCCTGCCTGGCTGCCCACTCTCACCCCACTACCCACTCTCGCCCGACTGCCCACTCTCACCCCACTGCCCACTCTCACCCGACTGCCCTCTCCCATCCCACTGCCCACTCTCACCTCATTGCCCACTCTCACCCGACTGCCCCCTCTCGCCCAACTGCCCACTCTCACCCCACTGCCCACTCTCACCCGACTGCCCTCTACCATCCCACTGCCCACTCTCACCTCATTGCCCATTCTCACCCCACTGCCCACTCTTGCCCGACTGCCCACCCTCATCCCACTGCCCACCCTCACACCACTACCCACAATCAGCCGACTGCCCACTCTCACCCCACTGCATACACTCAAACCACTGCCCACTCTCACCACACTGCCCACTCTCACCCCACTGCCCACCCTCGCCCGACTGTCCACTCTAATCCCACTGTCTACTTTTATCCCACTGCCCACACTTGCCTGACTGCCCACTCTTCTCCAACTGCCCACCCTCACCTCACTGCCCACACTCAACCCACTGCCCACTCTCACCCCACTGCCCACTCTCGCCCGACTGCCCACTTTCGCTCGACTACCAACTCTCACCACACTGCCCACTCTCGCCCAACTGCCCACTCTCACCCCACTCCCCACTCTCACCCCACTGCCCACACTCACCCCACTGCCCACTCTCATCCTATTGCCCACTCTCCCCCAATGCCCACTCTCGCCCGACTGCCCACTCTCACCCCACTGCCCACTCTCACCACACTGTCCACCCTCGCCCCACTGTCCACCCTCACCCCATTGCCCTCTCTCTCCTGACTGCCCAACCTCACCCCACTGCCCACTCTCGCCTGACTGCCCACCCTCACCCCACTACCCACTCTCACCCGACTGCTCACTCTCAGTCCACTGCCCACCCTCACCCCACTGCCCACTCTCACCCGACTGCCCGCTCTCACCCCATTGCCCACTCTCGCCCAACTGCCCACTCTCGCCCGACTGCCTACTCTTGGCCCACTGCCCACTCTCACCACACTGCCCACCTCGCCTCACTGACCGCTCTCGCCCGACTGCCCACTCTCGCCCGACTGCCCACTCTCGCCCGACTGCCCACTCTAATACCACTGCCTTCTCTCACCCCACTTCCCACTCTCGCCCGACTGCGCACTCTCACCTGATTACCCACTCTCACCACACTGCCCACTCTCACCCCACTGCCCACTCTCACCCGACTGCCCACTCTCACCCCACTCCCCACTCTCACCCCGCTGCCCACTCTCATCCTATTGCCCACTCTCACCCAATGCCCACTCTCGCCCAACTGCCCACTCTCACCCCACTCCCCACTCTCACCCCACTGCCCACACTCACCCCACTGCCCACTCTCATCCTATTGCCCACTCTCACCCCAATGCCCACTCTCGCCCGACTGCCCACTCTCACCCCACTGCCCACTCTCACCACACTGTCCAACCTCGCCCCACTGTCCACCCTCACCCCATTGCCCTCTCTCTCCCGACTGTCCAACCTCACCCCACTGCCCACTCTCGCCCGACTGCCCACCCTCACCCCACTACCCACTCTCACCCGATTGCTCACTCTCAGTCCACTGCCCACTCTCGCCCAACTGCCCACTCTCACCCCACTGCCCACTCTCACCCGACTGCCCTCTCCCATCCCACTGCCCACTCTCACCTCATTGCCCACTCTCACCCCACTGCCTACTCTCACCCGACTGTCCACTCTCGCCCTACTGCCCACTCTCGCCCAACTGCCCACTCTCACACGATTGCCCACTCTTGCCAGACTGTCCACTCTTGCCCCACTGCCCACTCTCGCCCCACTGCCCACTCTCATCCACTGCCCGCCCTCGCGTAACTGCCCACCCTCACGTCACTGACCACTCACCCCACTGCCCACTCTCACCCCACTGCCCACTCTCACCCCATTGCCTACTCTCGCCTGACTGCCCACTCTCGCCCGACTGCCCACTCTCGCCGACTGCCCACTCTAATACCACTGCCTTCTCTCACCCCACTTCCCACTCTCGCCCGACTGCGCACTCTCGCCTGACTACCCACTCTCACCACACTGCCCACTCTCACCCCACTGCCCACTCTCGCCCGACTGCCCACTCTCACCCCACTGCCCAATCTCACCCCACTGCCCACTCTCGCCCAACTGCCCATTCACGCCCGACTGCCCACTCTCACCCCACTGCCCACGCTAACCCCACAGCCCACTCTCGCCCGACTGCCCACTCTCAACCCACTGCCCACTCTCACCACACTGTCCACACTCGCCGCACTGCCCACTCTCGCCCCACTGTCCACCCTCGCCCCACTGCCCGCTCTCGCCCCACTGCCCACTCTCACCCCACTGCCCACTCTCGCCCCACTGCCCACTCTCGCCCGACTGCCCACTCTCACGCCACTGCCCACTCTCACCCCACTGCCCTCTCTCACCCAACTGCCCAGTCAACTCACTGCCCACTGTTGCCCGACAGCCCGCTCTCACCCCACTGCCCACTCTCACCCCACTGCCCACTCTCACCCAACTGCCCACTCTCACCCCACTCCCACACTCACCCCACTGCCCCCTCTCACCCCAATGCCCACTCTCGCCCGACTGCCCACTCACCCCATTGCCCAGTCAACTCACTGCCCACTGTCGCCCAACTGCCCACTCTCGCCCGACTGCCCACTCTCACCCCACTGCCCACACTCGCCTGACTGCCCACTCCTGCCTGGCTGCCCACTCTCGCCCGACTGCCCACTCTCACCCCACTGCCCACTCTCACCCAACTGCCCACTCTCACCCCACTCCCACACTCACCCCACTGCCCAATCTCACCCGACTGCCCACTCTCACCCTACTGCCCACTCTCACCCAACTGCCCACTCTCGCCCAATTGACAACTGTGGCCTGACTGCCCACTCTCAGCCCACTAACCACACTCACCCAACAGTCCTCTCTCGTCCGACTGCCCACTCTCGCCCAACTGCCCAATCTCACCCGACTGCCCACTCTCGCCCGATTGCCCACTGTTGCCCGATTGCCCACTCTCAGTCCACTGACCACACTCACCTGACAGTCCTCTCTCGCCCAACTGCCCAATCTCGTCCGACTGCCGAATCTCGCCCAACTGCCCACTCTCGCCCGATTGCCCACTGTTGCCTGATTGCCCACTCTCAGTCCACTGACCACACTCACCTGACAGTCCTCTCTTGCCCAACTGCCCAATCTCGTCCGACTGCCGAATCTCGCCCGACTGCCCACTCTCACCCTACTGCCCACTCTCGCCCGACTGCCCACTCTCACCCTACTGCCCACTCTCGCCCGACTGCCAGCTCTCACGCCACTGCCCACTCTCGCCCGACTGCCCACTCTCACGCCACTGCCCACTCTCACCCCACTGCCCTCTCTCACCCAACTGCCCAGTCAACTCACTGCCCACTGTTGCCCGACAGCCCGCTCTCACCCCACTGCCCACTCTCACCCCACTGCCCACTCTCACCCAACTGCCCACTCTCACCCCACTCCCACACTCACCCCACTGCCCCCTCTCACCCCAATGCCCACTCTCGCCCGACTGCCCACTCACCCCATTGCCCAGTCAACTCACTGCCCACTGTCGCCCAACTGCCCACTCTCGCCCGACTGCCCACTCTCACCCCACTGCCCACACTCGCCTGACTGCCCACTCCTGCCTGGCTGCCCACTCTCGCCCGACTGCCCACTCTCACCCCACTGCCCACTCTCACCCAACTGCCCACTCTCACCCCACTCCCACACTCACCCCACTGCCCAATCTCACCCGACTGCCCACTCTCACCCTACTGCCCACTCTCACCCAACTGCCCACTCTCGCCCAATTGACAACTGTGGCCTGACTGCCCACTCTCAGCCCACTAACCACACTCACCCAACAGTCCTCTCTCGTCCGACTGCCCACTCTCGCCCAACTGCCCAATCTCGTCCGACTGCCGAATCTCGCCCAACTGCCCACTCTCGCCCCACTACCCACTCTCACCCCACTGCCCACTCTCGCCCGATTGCCCACTGTTGCCTGATTGCCCACTCTCAGTCCACTGACCACACTCCCCTGACAGTCCTCTCTCGCCCAACTGCCCAATCTCGTCCGACTGCCGAATCTCGCCCGACTGCCCACTCTCACCCTACTGCCCACTCTCGCCCGACTACCCACTCTCACCCTACTGCCCACTCTCGCCCGACTGCCAGCTCTCACGCCACTGCCCACTCTCGCCCCACTACCCACACTCACGCGACTGCCAACTCTCACCCCACTGCCCACTCTCGCCCGACTGCCCACCTTCACCCCACTGCCCATTCTAGCCCGACTGCCCACCCTCACCCCACTGCCCACTCATGGCTGGCTGCCCACTCTCACCCGACTGCCCACCCTCACCCCCCTTCAAATTCGCGCCCGAATGCCAACTCTCAGCCCACTGCCCACTCTGACCCCACTGCCCACACTCACCCGACTGCCCACTCTCAGCCCACTGCCCACTCTCACCCCACTGCCCACACTCACCCGACTGCCCACTCTCAGCCCACTGCCCACTCTCACCCCACTGCCCACACTCACCCGACTGCCCACTCTCAGCCCACTGCCCACTCTCACCCCACTGCCCACTCTCACCCCACTGCCCACTCTCGCCTGACTGCACACTCTCACCCCACTGCCCCCTCTCACCCCAATGCCCACTCTCGCCCGACTGCCCACTCACCCCACTGCCCAGTCAACTCACTGCCCACTGTCGCCCAACTGCCCGCTCTCACCCCACTGCCTACACTGGCCAGACTGCCCACCCTCACCCCACTGCCCACTCTTCTCCGACTGCCCACCCTCACCCCACTGCCCACTCTAACCCCACTGCCCACCCTCACCCCACTGCCCACTCTTCTCCAACTGCCCACTCTCGCCCCACTACCCACTCTCTCCCGACTACCCACTCTCTCCCGACTGCCCACTCTCACCCCACTGCCCACTCTCGCCCGACTGCCCACTCTCACCCCACTACCCACTCTCAGTCGACTGCCCACTCTCAGCCCACTGCCCACTCTCATCCCACTGCCCACTCTCGCTCGACTGCCTACTCTCAGCCCACTGCCCACTCACCACACTGCCCAATCTAGCCCGACTGCCCGCTCTCACCCCACTGCCCACTCTCACCTGACTGCCCACTCTCACCCCACTGCCCACTCTCACCCAACTGACCACCCTCAACCTACTGCCCACTCTCGCCCGACTGCCAACTCTCATCCCACTGCCGACTCTCGCCCGACTGCCCACTCTCACCCAACTGACCACCCTCGCCCCACTGCCCACTCTCACCCCACTGCCCACTCTCACCTGACTGCCCACTCTCGCCCGATTGCCCACACTCGCCCGACTGCCCAATCTCACCTGATTGCCCACTCTCAGCCCACTGACCACACTCACCCGACAGTCCTCTCTTGCCCGACTGCCCAATCTCATCTGAATGCCGAATCTCGCCCGACTGCCCACTCTCACCCTACTGCCCACTCTTGCCCGACTGCCAACTCTCACGCCACTGCCCACTCTCACCCCACTACCCACTCTCGCCCGACTGCCCACACTCACCCCACTGCCCTCTCTCACCCAACTGCCCAGTCAACTCACTGCCCACTGTTGCCCGACAGCCCGCTCTCACCCCACTGCCCACCCTCACCCCACTGCCCACTCTCACCCCACTGCCCACTCTCACCCAACTGCCCACTCTCACCCCACTCCCACACTCACCCCACTGTCCCCTCTCACCCCAATGCCCACTCTCGCCCGACTGCCCACTCACCCCACTGCCCAGTCAACTCACTGCCCACTCTCGCCCGACTGCCCACTCACCCCACTGCCCAGTCAACTCACTGCCCACTGTTGCCCGACAGCCCGCTCTCACCCCACTGCCCACCCTCACCCCACTGCCCACTCTCACCCCACTGCCCACTCTCACCCAACTGCCCACTCTCACCCCACTCCCACACTCACCCCACTGTCCCCTCTCACCCCAATGCCCACTCTCGCCCGACTGCCCACTCACCCCACTGCCCAGTCAACTCACTGCCCACTCTCGCCCGACTGCCCACTCACCCCACTGCCCAGTCAACTCACTGCCCACTGTCGCCCGACTGCCCACTCACCCCACTGCCCAGTCAACTCACTGCCCACTGTCGCCCGACTGCCCACTCTCACCCGACTGCCCACTCTCACCCCACTGCCCACACTCGCCTGACTGCCCACCCTCACACCACTGCCCAATCTTCTCCAACTGCCCACCCTCACCCCACTGCCCACTCCTGCCTGGCTGCCCACTCTTGCCCGACTGCCCACTCCCGCCTGGCTGCCCACTCTCAACCCACTGCCCACTCTCACCACACTGCCCACTCTCGCCCGACTGCCCACTCACCCCACTGTCCACTCTCACCCGACTGCCCACTCTCACCCGACTGCCCACTCTCAAACCACTGCCCACACTCGCCCAACTGCCCACTCTCGCCCGATTGCCCACTGTCACCCGATTGCCCACTCTTAGCCCACTGACCACACTCACCCGACAGTCCTCTCTCGTCTGACTGCCCACTCTCGCCCAACTGACCAATCTCACCTGGCTGCCCACTCTCACCCGACTGCCCACTCTCGCCCGATTGCCCACTGTCGCCCGATAGCCCACTCTCAGCCCACTGACCACACTCACCCGACAGTCCTCTCTCGTCCGACTGCCCACTCTCGCACAACTGCCCAATCTCACCACACTGCCCACTCTCACCCGACTGCGCACTCCTGCCCGACTGCCCACTCTCGCCCTTCTGCCCAATCTCGCCCGACTGCCCAATCTCACCCAACTGCCCACTCTCGCCCAATTGACAACTGTGGCCTGACTGCCCACTCTCAGCCCACTGACCACACTCACCCAACAGTCCTCTCTCGCCCAACTGCCCAATCTCACCCGACTGCCCACTCTCGCCCAATTGGCCACTGTGGCCTGACTGCCCACTCTCAGCCCACTGACCACACTCACCCGACAGTCCTCTCTCGTCCAACTGCCCACTCTCACCCAACTGCCCAATCTCACCCGACTGCCCACTCTCGCCCGATTGCCCACTGTCGCCCGATTGCCCACTCTCAGTCCACTGACCACACTCACCCGACAGTCCTCTCTCACCCAACTGCCCAATCTCGTCCGACTGCCGAATCTCGCCCGACTGCCCACTCTCACCCTACTGCCCACTCTCGCCCAACTGCCAACTCTCACGCCACTGCCCAATCTCGCCCCACTACCCACTCTCACGCGACTGCCAACTCTCACCCCACTGCCCACTCTCGCCCGACTGCCCACCCTCACCCCACTGCCCATTCTAGCCCGACTGCCCACCCTCACCCCACTGCCCACTCACGGCTGGCTGCCCACTCTCACCCGACTGCCCACCCTCACTCCACTTCAAATTTGCGCCCGACTGCCAACTCTCAGCCCACTGCCCACTCTCACCTGACTGCCCCCTCTCAAACCACTGCCCACACTTGCCCCACTATCCACTCTCTCCCGACTGCCCACTCTCACCCCACTGCCCACTCTCACCCAACTGACCACCATCAACCTACTGCCCACTCTCGCCCGACTGCCAACTCTCACCCCACTACCCACTCTCAGCCGACTGCCCACTCTCAGCCCATTGCCCACTCTCATCCCACTGCCCACTCTCGCCCGACTGCCCACTCTCAGCCCACTGCCCACTCTCACCCCACTGCCCACGCTCACCCAACTGACCACCCTCGCCCCACTGCCCACTCTCTCCCCACTGCTCACTCTCACCCGACTGCCCAACCTCACCCCACTGCCCACTCTCACCCGACTGCCCACTCTCGGCCGATTGCCCACAGTCGCCCGACTGCCCAATCTCACCTGACTGCCCACTCTCACCCGATTGCCCACTGTCGCCCGATTGCCCACCCTCACCCCACTGCCCATTCTAGCCCGACTGCCCACCCTCACCCCAATGCCCACTCACGGCTGGCTGCCCACTCTCACCCGACTGCCCACCCTCACTCCACTTCAAATTCGCGCCCGACTGCCCACTCTCAGCCCACTGCCCACTCTCACCCCACTGCCCACTCTCACCCGACTGCCCACTCTCAGCCCACTGCCCACTCTCACCCGACTGCCCACTCTCGCCTGACTGCCCACTCTCACCCCACTGCCCCCTCTCACCCCAATGCCCACTGTCGCCCGACTGCCCACCCTCACCCCACTGCCCACTCTCACCCCACTACTCATTCTCTCCCGACTGCCCACTCTCGCCCCACTACCCACTCTCTCCCGACTACCCACTCTCTCCCGACTGCCCACCCTCACCCCACTGCCCACTCTTCTCCGACTGCCCACTCTCACCCCACTGCCCACTCTCACCCCACTACTCATTCTCTCCCGACTGCCCACTCTAACCCCACTACCCACTCTCAGTCGACTGCCCACTTTCAGCCCACTGCCCACTCTCAACCCACTGCCCACTCTCGCCCGACTGCCCACTCTCAGCCCACTGCCCACTCTCACCACACTGCCCATTCTCACCTGACTGCCCACTCTCAAAACACTGCCCACACTTGCCCCACTACCCACTCTCTCCCGACTGCCCACTCTCACCCCACTGCCCACTCTCACCCAACTGACCGCCCTCAACCTACTGCCCACTCTCGCCCGACTGCCAACTCTCACCCCACTACCCACTCTCAGCCGACTGCCCACTCTCAGCCCATTGCCCACTCTCATCCCACTGCCCACTCTCACCCGACTGCCCACTCTCAGCCCACTGCCCACTCTCACCCCACTGCCCACTCTCGCCCGACTGCCCAATCTCGTCCGACTGCCGAATCTCCCCGACTGCCCACTCTCACCCTGCTGCCCACTCTTGCCCGACTGCAAACTCTCACGCCACTGCCCACTCTCGCCCCAATACCCACTCTCACGTGACTGCCAACTCTCACCCCACTGCCCACTCTCGCCCGACTGCCCACTCTCGCCCGACTTCCCACCCTCACCCCACTGCCCACTCTCGCCCGACTGCCCAATCTCGTCCGACTGCCGAATCTCCCCGACTGCCCACTCTCACCCTGCTGCCCACTCTTGCCCGACTGCAAACTCTCACGCCACTGCCCACTCTCGCCCCAATACCCACTCTCACGTGACTGCCAACTCTCACCCCACTGCCCACTCTCGCCCGACTGCCCACTCTCGCCCGACTTCCCACCCTCACCCCACTGCCCATTCAAGCCCGACTGCCCACCCTCACCCCACTGTCCACTCCCGGCTGGCTGCCCACTCTCACCCGACTGCCCACCCTCACTTCACTTCACATTCGCGCTCGACTGCCAACTCTCAGCCCACTGCCCACTCTCACCCCACTGCCCACTCTCACCTGACTGCCCACTCTAATCCCACTGCCTACTCTCACCCGACTGCACACTCTCACCCCACTGCCCAATCTCACAACACTGCCCACTCTCACCCCACTGCCCACTCTCACCCCACTGCCCCCTCTCACCTGACTGCCCACTCTAATCCCACTGCCTACTCTCACCCCACTGCCCACACTCACCCCACTGCCCACTCTCACCCCACTGCCCCTCTCACCCCAATGCCCACTCTCGCCCGACTGCCCACTCACCCCACTGCCCAGTCAACTCACTGCCCACTGTCGCCCGACTGCCTGCTCTCACCCCACTGCCCACTCTCACCCCACTGCCCACTTTCGCCCGACTGCCCACCCTCACCCCACAGCCCACTCCCGCCTGGCTGCGCACCCTCGCCCCACAGCCCAGTCTAGCCCGACAGCCCACCCTCACCCCACTTCACACTCACGCCCGACAGCCCACACTCAGCCCACTGCCCACTCTCACCCCACTGCCCACTCTCACCCCACTACCCACTCTCTCCCGACTGCCCACTCTCGCCCCACTACCCACTCTCTTCGACTGCCCACTCTCACCTCACTGCCCACTTTCACCCAACTGACCACCCTCACCCTACTGCCCAGTCAACTCACTGCCCACTGACGCCCGACTGCCCGCTCTCACCCCACTGCCTACACTGGCCCGACTGCCCACTCTCAGCCCACTGCCCACTCTCTCCCCACTGCCCACTCTCACCCAACTGCCCACTCTCACCCCACTCCCACTCTCACCCCACTGCCACCTCTCACCCCAATGCCCACTCTCGCCCAACTGCCCACTCACCCCACTGCCCAGTCAACACACTGCCCACTGTCGCCCGACTGCCCGCTCTCACCCCACTGCCTACACTGGCCCGACTGCCCACCCTCACCCCACTGCCCACTCTCATCCCACTGCCCACTCTCTCCCCACTGCCCACTCTCACCCCACTACTCACTCTCTCCCGACTGCCCACTCTTGCACCACTACCCACTCTCTCCCGACTACCCACTCTCTCCCGACTGCCCACTCTCACCCCACTACCCACTCTCAGTCGACTGCCCACTCTCAAACCACTGCCCACAATTGCCCCACTACCCACTCTCTCCCGACTGCCCACTCTCACCCCACTGCCCACTCTCACCCAACTGACCACCCTCAACCTACTGTCCATTCTCGCCCGACTGCCAACTCTCACCCCACTACCCACTCTCAGCCGACTGCCCACTCTCAGCCCATTGCCCACTCTCATCCCACTGCCCACTCTCACCCGACTGCCCAACCTCACCCCACTGCCCACTCTCACCCGACTGCCCACTCTCGCCCGATTGCCCACTGTCACCCAATTGCCCACTCTCAGCCCACTGACCACACTCACCCGACAGTCCTCTCTGTTCCGACTGCCTGCTCTCACCACACTGCCCACTCTTCTCCGACTGCCCACCCTCACCCCACTGCCCACTCTCGCCCGACTGCCCACCCTCACCCCACACCCCACTCCCGCCTGGCTGCGCACCTTCGCCCCACTTCACACTCACGCCCGACTGCCCACACTCAGCCCACTGCCCACTCTCACCCCACTGCCCACTCTCACCCCACTACCCACTCTCTCCCGACTGCCCACTCTCACCCCACTGCCCACTCTCACCCAACTGACCACCCTCACCCTACTGCCCACTCTCACCCTACTGCCCACTCTCGCCCGACTGCCGACTCTCACCCCACTACCCACTCTCAGCCGACTGCCCACTCTCAGCTCACTGCCCACTCTCAGCCCACTGCCCACTCTCAGCTCACTGCCCACTCTCAGCCCACTGCCCACTCTCAGCCCACTGCCCACTCTCACCCCACTGCCCACTCTCGCCTGACTGCCCACTCTCACCCCACTGACCCCTCTCACCCCAATGCCCACTCTCGCCCGACTGCCCACTCACCCCACTGCCCAGTCAACTCACTGCTCACTGTCGCCCGACTGCCCACTCTCACCCCACTGCCTACACTGGCCCGACTGCCCACCCTCACCCCACTGCCCACTCTAACCCCACTGCCCACCCTCATGCCACAGCCCACTCTCGCCCGACTGCGCACCCTCAACCCACAGCCCAGTCTAGCCCGACAGCCCACCCTCACCCCACTTCACACTCACGCCCGACTGCCCACACTCAGCCCACTGCCCACTCTCACCCCACTACCCACTCTCTCCCGACTGCCCACTCTCAGCCCACTGCCCACTCTCACCACACTGCCCACTCTTGCCCAACTGCCCACTCTCACCCGACTGCCCACTCTCACCCCACTGCCCACTCTCACCCAACTGACCACCCTCACCCTACTGCCCACTCTCTCCCGACTGCCAGCTCTCACCCCACTACCCACTCTCAGCCAACTGCCCACTCTCAGACCACTGCCCACTCTCATCCCACTGCCCACTCTCTCCCGACTGCCCACTCTCACCCCACTACCCACTCTCAGCCGACTGCCCACTCTCTGACCACTGCCCACTCTCATCCCACTGCCCACTCTCGCCCAACTGCCCACTCTCAGCCCACTGCCCACTCTCACCCCACTGCCCCCTCCCACCCCAATGCCCACTCTCACCCCACTGCCCAGTCAACTCACTGCCCACTGTCGCCCGACTGCCTGCTTTCACCCCACTGCCCACTCCCGCCTGGCTGCCCACTCTCGCCCGACTGCCCACTCTCGCCCGACTGCCCACCCTCAAACCACTGCCCACTCTCGCCCAACTGCCCACTCTCACCCCACTGCCCACTCTCACCCCACTACCCACTCTCTCCCGACTGCTCACTCTCACCCAACTGACCACTCTCAGCCCACTGCGCACTCTCATCCCACTGCCCACTCTCGCCCGACTGCCCACTCTCACCCCACTGTCCACTCTCACCCGACTGCCCACTCTCACCCGAATGCCCACTGTCAAACCACTGCCCACAGTCGCCCAACTGCCCACTCTCGCCCGACTGCCCTCTCCCAACCCACTGCCCACTCTTTTCTCATTGCCCACTCTCACCCCACTACCCACTCTCAACCCACAGCCCACTCTCGCTCCACTGCCCACTCTCGACCAACTGCCCAACCTCACCCCACTGCCCACTCTCGCCCGACTGCCCACCCTCACCCCACTGCCCACTCTCACCCGATTGCCCACTCCTGCCTTGCTGCGCACTCTCGCCTGACTGCCCACTCTCACCCCACTGCCCACTCTCACCCAACTGACCACCCTCACCCCACTGCCCACTCTCACCCACTGCCCACTCCTGCCCGACTGCCCACTCTCGCCCTTCTGCCCAATCTCGCCCGACTGCCCAATCTCACCCAACTGCCCACTCTCGCCCAATTGACCACTGTGTCCTGACTGCCCACTCTCAGCCCACTGACCACACTCACCCAACAGTCCTCTCTCGTCCGACTGCCCACTCTCGCCCAACTGACCAATCTCACCCGACTGCCCACTCTCGCCCAATTGACCACTGTGGCCTGACTGCCCGCTCTCAGCCCACTGACCACACTCACCCGACAGTCCTCTCTCGTCCAACTGCCCACTCTCGCCCAACTGCCCAATCTCACCCGACTGCCCACTCTCGCCCGATTGCCCACTGTCTCCCGATTGCCCACTCTCAGCCCACTGACCACACTCACCCGACAGTCCTCTCTCGCCCAACTGCCCAATCTCGTCCGACTGCCGAACCTCGCCCGACTGCCCACTCTCGCCCCACTACCCACTCTCGCCCGACTGCCCACCCTCACCCCACTGCCCATTCTAGCCCGACTGCCCACCCTCACCCCACTGCCCACTCACGGCTGGCTGCCCACTCTCACCCGACTGCCCACCCTCACTCCACTTCACATTCGCTCCCGACTGCCAACTCTCAGCCCACTGCCCACTCTCACCCCACTGCCCACTTTCACCCGACTGCCCATTCTCAGCCCACTGCCCACTCTCTCCCCACTGCCTACTCTCACCCCACTGCCCACTCTCGCCTGACTGCCCACTCTCACCCCACTGCCCCCTCTCACCCCAATGCCCACTCTCGCCCGACTGCCCACTCACTCCACTGCCCAGTCAACTCACTGCCCACTGTCGCCCGACTGCCCGCTCTATCCCCACTGCCTACACTGGCCCGAATGCCCACCCTCACCCCACTGCCCACTCTTCTCCGACTGCCCACCCTCACCCCACTGCCCACTCTCGCCCGACTGCCCACCCTCACCCCACAGCCCACTCCCGCCTGGCTCCGCACCCTCACCCCACAGCCCAGTCAAGCCCGACAGCCCACCCTCACCCCACTTCACAATCACGCCCGACTGCCCACACTCAGCCCACTGCCCACTCTCACCCCACTACCCACTCTCACCCCACTGCCCACTCTCGCCCGACTGCCAACTCACCTCACTACCCACTCTCACCCCACTGCCCACTCTCGCCCGACTGCCCACTCTCAGCCCACTGCCCACTCTCACCACACTGCCCACTCTTGCCCGACTGCCCACTCTCAGCCCACTGCCCACTCTCACCCCACTGCCCACTCTCACCTGACTGCCCACTCTCAAACCACTGCCCACACTCGCCCCACTACCCACTCTCTCCCGACTGCCCACTCTCACCCCACTGCCCACTCTCACCCCACTGCCCACTCTCACCCAACTGACCACCCTCAACCTACTGCCCACTCTCTCCCGACTGCCCACTCTCACCCCACTGCCCACTCTCACCCAACTGACCACCCTCAACCTACTGCCCACTCTCAGCTGACTGCCCACTCTCAGCCCACTGCCCACTCTCATCCCACTGCCCACTCTCGCCCGACTGCCCACTCTCAGCCCACTGCCCACTCTCACCCCACTGCCCACTCTCACCCAACTGACCACCCTCGCCCCACTGCCCACTCTCTCCCCACTGCCCACTCTCGCCCGACTGCCCAACCTCACCCCACTGCCCACTCTCACCCGATTGCCCACTGTCGCCCGATTGCCCACTCTCAGCCCACTGACCACTCTCACCCGACAGTCCTCTCTCGTCCGACTACCCACTCTCGCCCAACTGCCCAATCTCACCCGACTGCCCACTCTCACCCGATTGCCCACTCTCAGCCCACTGACCACACTCACCCGACAGTCCTCTCTTGCCCGACTGCCCAATCTCGTCCGACTGCCGAATCTCGCCCGACTGCCCACTCTCACCCTACTGCCCACTCTCGCCCGACTGCCAACTCTCACGCCACTGCCCACTCTCGCCCCACTGTACACTCTCGCCTGACTGCCCACTCTCACCCCACTGCCCATTCAAGCCCGACTGCCCACCCACACCCCACTGCCCACTCCCGGCTGTCTGCCCACTCTCACCCGACTGCCCACCCTCACTCCACTTCACATTAGCGCCCGACTGCCAACTCTCAGCCCACTGCCCACTCTCACCCTACTGCCCACTCTCACCCAACTGCCCACTCTCAGCCCACTGCCCACTCTCACCCCACTGCCCACTCTCACCCCACTGCCCCCTCTCACCACAATGCCCACTCTCGCCCGACTGTCCACGCACCCCACTGCCCAGTCAACTCACTGCCCACTGTCGCCCGACTGCCTGCTCTCACCCCACTGCCCACCCTTCTCCGACTGCCAACTCTCACCCCACTACTCACCCTCTCCCGACTGCCCACTCTCACCCGACTGCCGACTCTCAAACCATTGCCCACTGTTGCCCGATTGCCCAATCTCAGCCCACTGACCACACTCACCCGACAGTCCTCTCTCGCCCAACTGCCCAATCTCGTCCGACTGCCGAACCTTGCCCGACTGCCCACTCTCACCCTACTGCCCACTCTCGCCCCACTACCCACTCTCGCCCGACTGCCCACCCTCACCCCACTGCCCATTCTAGCCCGACTGCCCACCCTCACTCCACTTCACATTCGCTCCCTACTGCCAACTCTCAGCCCACTGCCCACTCTCACCCCACTGCCCACTCTCACCCGACTGCCCATTCTCAGCCCACTGCCCACTCTCACCCCACTGCCCACTCTCACCCGACTGCCCATTCTCAGTCCACTGCCCACTCTCTCCCCACTGCCCCCTCTCACCCCAATGCCCACTCTCGCCCGACTGCCCACTCACCCCAATGCCCAGTCAACTCACTGCCCACTGTCGCCCGACTGCCTGCTCTATCCCCACTGCCTACACTGGCCCGAATGCCCACCCTCACCCCACTGCCCACTCTTCTCCGACTGCCCACCCTCACCCCACTGCCCACTCTCGCCCGACTGCCCACCCTCACCCCACAGCCCACTCCCGCCTGGCTCCGCACCCTCACCCCACAGCCCAGTCTAGCCCGACAGCCCACCCTCACCCCACTTCACACTCACGCCCGACTGCCCACACTCAGCCCACTGCCCACTCTCACCCCACTGCCCACTCTCACCCCACTGCCCACTCTCACCCCACTGCCCACTCTCACCACAATGCCCACTCTCGCCCGACTGCCCACGCACCCCACTGCCCAGTCAACTCACTGCCCACTGTCGCCCGACTGCCTGCTCTCACCCCACTGCCCACTCTTCTCCGACTGCCAACTCTCACCCCACTACTCACCCTCTCCCGACTGCCCACTCTCACCCGACTGCCCACTCTCAAACCATTGCCCACTGTTGCCCGATTGCCCAATCTCAGCCCACTGACCATACTCACCCGACAGTCCTCTCTCGCCCAACTGCCCAATCTCGTCCGACTGCCGAACCTTGCCCGACTGCCCACTCTCACCCTACTGCCCACTCTCGCCCCACTACCCACTCTCGCCCGACTGCCCACCCTCACCCCACTGCCCATTCTAGCCCGACTGCCCACCCTCACTCCACTTCACATTCGCTCCCTACTGCCAACTCTCAGCCCACTGCCCACTCTCACCCCACTGCCCACTCTCACCCGACTGCCCATTCTCAGCCCACTGCCCACTCTCTCCCCACTGCCCACTCTCTCCTGACTGCCCACTCTCACCCCACTGCCCCCTCTCACCCCAATGCCCACTCTCGCCCGACTGCCCACTCACCCCACTGCCCAGTCAACTCACTGCCCACTGTCGCCCGACTGCCTGCTCTATCCCCACTGCCTACACTGGCCCGAATGCCCACCCTCACCCCACTGCCCACTCTTCTCCGACTGCCCACCCTCACCCCACTGCCCACTCTCGCCCGACTGCCCACCCTCACCCCACAGCCCACTCCCGCCTGGCTCCGCACCCTCACCCCACAGCCCAGTCTAGCCCGACAGCCCACCCTCACCCCACTTCACACTCACGCCCGACTGACCACACTCAGCCCACTGCCCACTCTCACCCCACTGCCCACTCTCACCCCACTACCCACTCTCTCCCGACTGCCCACTCTCACCCCACTGCCCACTCTTACCCAACTGACCACCCTCACCCTACTGCCCACTCTCGCCCGACTGCCAACTCTCACCCCACTACCCACTCTTACCCAACTGACCACCCTCACCCTACTGCCCACTCTCGCCCGACTGCCAACTCTCACCCCACTACCCACTCTCAGCCGACTGCCCACTCTCACGCCACAGCCAACTCTCACCCCACTACCCACTCTCACCCCACTGCCCACCCTCACCCCACTGCCCACTCTCGCCCGACTGCCCACACTCACCCCACTGCCCATTCTAGCCCGACTGCCCACTCTCACTCCACTACCCACTCTCACCCGACTGCCCACTCTCAGCCCACTGCCCACTCTCACCCCACTGCCCACTCTCACCCGACTGCCCACTATCAGCCCACTGCCCACTCTCGCCCACTTGCCCACTCACCTCATTGCCCACTCTCACCCCACTGCCCAATATCGCCAAACTGCCCACTCTCACCCGACTGCCCTCTCCCATCCCAGTATCCATAGTCACCCGACTGCCCACTCTCAGCCCACTGCCCACTCTCACCCCACTACCCACACTCACCCGACTGCCCACTCGCAGCCCACTGCCCACTCTCACCCCACTGCCCACTCTCGCCCAACTGCCCACTCTCACCCCACTGCCCACTCTCACCCGACTGCCCACTCGCAGCCCACTGCCCACTCTCACCCCACTGCCCACTCTCGCCCGACTGCCAACTCTCACCCCACTACCCACTCTCAGCCGACTGCCCACTCTCAGCCGACTGCCCACTCTCAGCCCACTGCCCACTCTCATCCCTCTGCCCACTCTCGCCGACTGCCCACTCTCAGCCCACTGCCCACTCTCACCACACTGCCCACTCTCGCCCAACTGCCCACTGTCACCCCACTGCCCACTCTCACCTGACTGCCCACTCTCACCCAACTGACCACTCTCACCCGACTGCCCAACCTCACCCCACTGCCAACTCTCACCCAACTGCCCAATCTCACCCGACTGCCCACTCTCACCCGATTGCCCACTGTCGCCCCACTGCCCACTCTCACCCAACTGACCACCCTCACCCTACTGCCCACTTTCGTTCGACTGCCCACTCTCGCCCAACTGCCCAATCTCACCCGACTGCCCACTCTCACCCGATTGCCCACTGTCGCCCGATTGCCCACTCTCAGCCCACTGACCACACTCACCCGACAGTCCTCTCTCACCCGACTGCCCAATCTCGTCCGACTGCCGAATCTCGCCCGACTGCCCACTCTCACCCTACTGCCCACTCTCGCACGACTGCCAACTCTCACGCCACTGCCCACTCGCCCCACTACCCACTCTCACGCGACTGCCAACTCTCACCCCACTGCCCACTCTCGCCCGACTGCCCACCCTCACCCTACTGCCCACTCTCGCCCGACTGCCCACCCTCACCCCACAGCCCACTCCTGCCTTGCTGCGCACCCTCACCCCACAGCCCAGTCTAGCCCGACAGCCCACCCTCACCCCACTTCACACTCACGCCCGACTGCCCACACTCAGCCCACTGCCCACTCTCACCCCACTGCCCACTCTCACCCCACTACCCACTCTCTCCCGACTGCCCACTCTCGCCCCACTACCCACTCTCTCCCGACTGCCCACTCTCACCCCACTGCCCACTCTCACCCAACTGACCACCCTCACCCTACTGCCCACTCTCGACCGACTGCCAACTCTCACCCCACTACCCACTCTCAGCCGACTGCCCACTCTCAGCCCACTGCCCACTCTCAGCCGACTGCCCACTCTCGCCCGACTGCCCACTCTCACCCCACTGCCCACTCTCACCTGACTGCCCACTCTCAAACCACTGCCCACACTCGCCCCACTACCCACTCTCTCCCGACTGCCCACTCTCACCCCACTACCCACTCTTACCCAACTGACCACCCTCACCCTACTGCCCACTCTCGCCCGACTGCCAACTCTCACCCCACTACCCACTCTCAGCCGACTGCCCACTCTCACGCCACAGCCAACTCTCACCCCACTACCCACTCTCACCCCACTGCCCACCCTCACCCCACTGCCCACTCTCGCCCGACTGCCCACACTCACCCCACTGCCCATTCTAGCCCGACTGCCCACTCTCACTCCACTACCCACTCTCACCCGACTGCCCACTCTCAGCCCACTGCCCACTCTCACCCCACTGCCCACTCTCACCCGACTGCCCACTATCAGCCCACTGCCCACTCTCGCCCACTTGCCCACTCACCTCATTGCCCACTCTCACCCCACTGCCCAATATCGCCAAACTGCCCACTCTCACCCGACTGCCCTCTCCCATCCCAGTATCCATAGTCACCCGACTGCCCACTCTCAGCCCACTGCCCACTCTCACCCCACTACCCACACTCACCCGACTGCCCACTCGCAGCCCACTGCCCACTCTCACCCCACTGCCCACTCTCGCCCGACTGCCCACTCTCACCCCACTGCCCACTCTCACCCGACTGCCCACTCGCAGCCCACTGCCCACTCTCACCCCACTGCCCACTCTCGCCCGACTGCCCACTCTCACCCCACTACCCACTCTCAGCCGACTGCCCACTCTCAGCCGACTGCCCACTCTCAGCCCACTGCCCACTCTCATCCCTCTGCCCACTCTCGCCGACTGCCCACTCTCAGCCCACTGCCCACTCTCACCACACTGCCCACTCTCGCCCAACTGCCCACTGTCACCCCACTGCCCACTCTCACCTGACTGCCCACTCTCACCCAACTGACCACTCTCACCCGACTGCCCAACCTCACCCCACTGCCAACTCTCACCCAACTGCCCAATCTCACCCGACTGCCCACTCTCACCCGATTGCCCACTGTCGCCCCACTGCCCACTCTCACCCAACTGACCACCCTCACCCTACTGCCCACTTTCGTTCGACTGCCCACTCTCGCCCAACTGCCCAATCTCACCCGACTGCCCACTCTCACCCGATTGCCCACTGTCGCCCGATTGCCCACTCTCAGCCCACTGACCACACTCACCCGACAGTCCTCTCTCACCCGACTGCCCAATCTCGTCCGACTGCCGAATCTCGCCCGACTGCCCACTCTCACCCTACTGCCCACTCTCGCACGACTGCCAACTCTCACGCCACTGCCCACTCGCCCCACTACCCACTCTCACGCGACTGCCAACTCTCACCCCACTGCCCACTCTCGCCCGACTGCCCACCCTCACCCTACTGCCCACTCTCGCCCGACTGCCCACCCTCACCCCACAGCCCACTCCTGCCTTGCTGCGCACCCTCACCCCACAGCCCAGTCTAGCCCGACAGCCCACCCTCACCCCACTTCACACTCACGCCCAACTGCCCACACTCAGCCCACTGCCCACTCTCACCCCACTGCCCACTCTCACCCCACTACCCACTCTCTCCCGACTGCCCACTCTCGCCCCACTACCCACTCTCTCCCGACTGCCCACTCTCACCCCACTGCCCACTCTCACCCAACTGACCACCCTCACCCTACTGCCCACTCTCGACCGACTGCCAACTCTCACCCCACTACCCACTCTCAGCCGACTGCCCACTCTCAGCCCACTGCCCACTCTCAGCCGACTGCCCACTCTCGCCCGACTGCCCACTCTCACCCCACTGCCCACTCTCACCTGACTGCCCACTCTCAAACCACTGCCCACACTCGCCCCACTACCCACTCTCTCCCGACTGCCCACTCTCACCCCACTGCCCACTCTCACCCAACTGACCACCCTCACCCTACTGCCCACTCTCACCCAACTGCCAACTCTCACCCCACTACCCACTCTCAGCCGACTGCCCACTTTCAGCCCATTGCCCACTCTCATCCCACTGCCCACTCTCGCCCAACTGACCACCCTCGCCCCACTGCCCACTCTCGCCCTTCTGCCCAATCTCGCCCGACTGCCCAATCTCACCCAACTGCCCACTCTCGCCCAATTGAACACTGTTGTCCGACTCCCCGCTCTCAGCCCACTGACCACACTCACCCGACAGTCCTCTCTCGTCCAACTGCCCACTCTCGTACGACTGCCGAATCACGCCCGACTGCCCACTCTCACCCTGCTGCCCACTCTCGCCCCATGGCCCACCCTCACCCCACTGCCCACTCTCGCCTGACTGCCCACTCTCACCCCACTGCCCACTCTCACCCGACTGCCCACTCTCACCCCACTGCCCACTCTCACCACACTGTCCACTCTCGCCCGACTGCCTACTCTCACACCACTGTCCACTCTCACCCGACTGCCCACTCTCAAACCACTGCCCACTCTCGCCCTTCTGCCCAATCTCGCCCGACTGCCCAATCTCACCCAACTGCCCACTCTCGCCCAATTGACCACTGTGGCCTGACTGCCCACTCAGCCCACTGACCACACTCACCCAACAGTCCTCTCTCGTCTGACTGCCCAATCTCACCCAACTGCCCACTCTCCCCCAATTGACCACTGTGGCCTGAGTGCCCACTCTCAGCCCACTGACCACACTCACCCGACAGTCCTCTCTCGCCCGACTGCTCACTCTTGTCCGACTGCCGAATCTCGCCCGACTGCCCGCTATCACCCTACTGCCCACTCTCACCCCACTGCCCACTCTCACCCCACTGCCCACACTCACCCCACTCCCCACTCTCACCCCACTGCCCACACTCACCCCACTGCCCACTCACACCCAACTGTCCAATCTTGCCCGACTGCCCTCTCTCACCCCACTCCGCAATCTCACCCCACTGCCCACACTCACCCCACTGCCCACTCTCACCCCACTGCCCACTCTCACCCCACTGCCCACTCTCATTACACTGTCCGCCCTCGCCCCACTGCCCACTCTCACCCCACTGCCCACTCTCGCCTGACTGCCCACTCTCAACCCACTGCCCACTCTCACCCCACTGCCCACTCTCATTACACTGTCCATCCTCGCCCCACTGCCCATCTCGCCCCACTGCCCACTCTCGCCCGATTGCCCAACCTCACCCCACAGCCCACTCTCGCCCGACTCCCACCCTCACCCCACTACCCACTCTTGCCCGACTGCCCACTCTCATCCCACTGCCCACTCTCGCCTGACTGCCCACTCTAATCACACAGCCCACTCTCACCCCACTGCCCACTCTCGCCCGACTGCCCACTCTCACCCCACTGCCCACGCTCACCCAACTGCCCACTCTCACCTGACTGCCCACTCTCAACACACTGCCCACTCTCGCCCCACTGTCCACCCTCGCCCCACTACCCACTCACGCCCCACTGCCCACTCTCGCCCCACTGCCCACTCTCGCCCAACTGCTCACGCTCAACCAGCTGCCCACTCTCACCCGATTGCCCACTCTCGCCCGATTGCCCACTTTCACCCCACAGCCCACTCTCACCCCACTGCCCACTCTCGCCTGATTGCCCACCCTCAGCCAACTGCCCACTTTCACCCTGCTGCCCACTCTCACCCCACTGCCCACTCTGACCCCACTGCCTACTCTCACCCCACTGCCCATTCTCGCCCACTCTCACCCCACTGCCCACTCTCACCCGACAGCCCACTCTCGCCCCACTGCCCACTCTGACCCCACTGCCTACTCTCACCCCACTGCCCATTCTCGCCCACTCTCACCCCACTGCCCACTCTCACCCAACAGCCCATTCTCACCCAACTGCCCACTCTCACCCAACTGCCCACTCTCACCCCACTGCCCACTCTCGCCCCAGTTCCCACTCTCACCCCACTGCCCACTCTCACCCCTCTGCCCACTCTCGCCCGACTGCCCACTCTTGCCCCACTGCCCACTCTGACCCCACTGCCTACTCTCACCCCACTGCCCATTCTCGCCCACTCTCACCCCACTGCCCACTCTCACCCAACAGCCCATTCTCACCCAACTGCCCACTCTCACCCAACTGCCCACTCTCACCCCACTGCCCACTCTCGCCCCAGTTCCCACTCTCACCCCACTGCCCACTCTCACCCCTCTGCCCACTCTCGCCCGACTGCCCACTCTTGCCCCACTGCCCACTCTCACCCGACTGCCCACTCTCGCCCCACTGCCCGCCCTTGCCCCACTGCCCACCCTCACCCCACTGCCCACTCTCGCCCCACTGCCCACTCTCGCCCGACTGCCCACTCTCGCCCCACTGCCCACTCTCACCCCACTGCCCCCTCTCACCCCACTGCCCACACCAATCATTTTATAGCATGAGCAGAATTATCAGGTTCAATTGTCTTGTTAACAATCTCGTTTGAACCTTAATCAGTTATTGAAATAAGGCGGACTGGCTGCCAATTTTACTGCCTTCCCATTCCCCCCTCCACCGTGCCTGTATTATGGGGGTGAGCTGGAGCCCGGGTGGGAAGGTGGTGGTGTAGGTAGCTGCCCACCTTGCTTAAAGTACGCCCGGCATAAAATGCAGCCCCTGGTCAACACCCAGTAGTAACAGCTGGAGAGTATGACGCTGTCAGGCAACATAGTGACCTGCCACACATGTGGAGGGCAGCTTCCAATAGGCCCCAATGGAACCCAGAGCCCAAAGGGGGGCATAGATTCATTGGACGTGAGGGGGCCGAGGGGAAATACAGGGAAAGAGCAAAGAGTACAAATTCTTCCACTTACTCTGAAACATCAAAAAATGGAAAATGTGGCGACAGTGTAGAGTGAGTTTTACTCTGTATCTAACCGCATGCTGTACCTGTCCTGGGAATGTTTGATGGGGACGGTGTAGAGGGAGCTTTACTCTGTATCTAACCCCATGCTGTACCTGTCCTGGGAGTGTTTGATGGGGACAGTGTAGAGGGAACTTTACTTTGTATCTAACCCTGTGCTGTACCTGCCCTGGGAATGTCTGATGGGGACGGTGTAGAGGGAGCTTTACTCTGTATCTAACACCGTGCTGTACCTGCCCTGGGAGTGTTTGATGGGGACGGTGTAGAAGAAGCTTTACTCTGTATCTAACCCTGTGCTGTACCTGTCCTGGGAATGTCTGATGGGGACGGTGTAGAAGGAGCTTTACACTGTATCTAACACCGTGCTGTACCTGTCCTGGGAGTGTTTGATGAGGATGGTGTAGAGGGAACTTTACTCTGTATCTAACCCCGTGCTGTACCTGTCCTGATAGTGTTTGATGGGGACGGTGTAGAGGGAGCTTTACTCTGTATCTAATACCGTGCTGTACCTGTCCTGGGAGTGTTTGATGGGTACGGTGTAGAGGGTGCTTTACTCTGTCTCTAACCCCGTGCTGTACCTGTCCTGATAGTGTTTGATGGGGACTGTGATGAGGGAGCTTTACTCTGTCTCTAACCGCATGCTGTACCTGTCCTGGGAGTGTTTGAGAGGACAGTGTAGAGGGAGCTTTACTCTGTATCTAACCCTGTGCTGTACCTGCCCTGGGAGTGTTTGAGAGGACAGTGTAGAGGGAGCTTTACTCTGTCTCTAACCGCATGCTGTACCTGTCCTGGGAATGTTTGATGGGGATGATGTAGAGGGAGCTTTACTCTGTATCTAACAGCGTGCTGTACCTGTCCTGGGAGTGTTTGAGGGGGACAGTGTAGAGGGAGCTTTACTCTGTATGTAACAGCGTGCTGTACCTGTCCTGGAAGTGTTTGATGGGGACGGTGTAGAGGGAGCTTTACTCTGTATCTAACACCGTGCTGTACCTGCCCTGAGAGTGTTTGCTGCGGACGGTGTAGAGGGAAACATTTCTCTCATCTCCTCAATGGTTCTTTTGTCAATTATTTTAAATCTGTGCCGCATTGGTTACTGACCCTCCTGAAGTTGAGACAGTTTCTCCTTACTTACTCTATCAAATCCCCTCCTAATTTTGAACACCTCAATTAAATACCCCCTTAACCTTCTCTGCTCTAGGGAGGACAATCTCCAGTCTCTCCAAATTAGCAAATCAGCTCCTGCTTCTCCCCATGGTATGTCTCTGCACTTGCAAAGTCTGATCGGTGAGACAGGATTTTTGCAATTTGCTGAAACTACTTTGGACTGATGTAGGACAGAAGGAGGCCATTCAGCCCATCATCCCTTTGCCATTCAGCCCATCATCCCTGTGCCTGCTCTTTGACAGAAGTACCCAATCAGTTCCATTCCCTGCCCATCCCCATAGTCCTGTATTTTGAAGTATTTATTCTATTCGCTTTTGAAAGTTATTATTGAATCTGCTTCCACTGTACGTTCTGGCATCGCATTCCAGATTAAAAATGGGAGCCCAAGAACACTCGGCCCTTTGAGCCTCCTCCACCATTCAGTATGATCATGACTCATCCGCCTCAGCTACACCTTCCCACACTCTCCCTATTTCCCTCGGTTTCCTTTAATATCCAAAACTCTTTCAATCTCTGACCATGACAATTCACTGCATAAAGCCTTTTTGTACAGGAACTGCAGCTCCACAGCTGGATTAACAAACTGGCGACGTTTTAAACTGATGGAACAACCTGTTCGCTGAGCAAGGAAGGTTAAAGGATCAGAATCCGAGCTGTGATGTGTATGGCTGCTATTTTTATCTGTGTCGCTGCGCACTGCTGTTTATGGATTGTTGGTGGGAGATCACAATAGGAAACAAACATTTCTCCTGTCTCAAAAAACAGTGGGGGTGGGGGGGGGGGGGCGGGGAAGATACTGAACAGTTTGAGGAAGAGGCCAGAGTTGATTCACAGTATGTGGTGTGTGAAAGTGGGGTTGGCAGGATTGAGAATCTGCATGTTTTGTCTTAAAGTCAAAATGATCTGTAGGGACAAGCTGTAATTCTGAGCCCGTTTCACAGCCTCATTCAGGGTCTCAGAGAAATATCCAGAGGCAGCAGTTTGTGGGTCATTCTCCTGCTTACTGAAGGAGAAATGTGAAGGTCAACAGTGACCGAGTGTGAGTAATAGAGCGGCAGAGACTCAGTGAACTTTACCCCTGAGGACTCAGGCTCTGATAATCACTGAAGCGACAGTCTCCACACAAGCACCTCCTCTATAAATAGAACTGCATCGGCTGGCTTTACTTCACTTACTCCCAAAGGACAGGCCCTGCCACTTAAACAGGACCATTTAGCTCCAGAGTCCGACATTCACAGCTTATCAGTTTATACTAACTTGTAAAGATTGAGGCTGGAAGCCAGGCCAAAGCTGCACAAGTCCCGGGTGTGTGATTTTCAGCCACAAACCTGAGTTGTTGACTTGCAGCCAGATCATCACATGGGCCCCAGGATATGCCTGGGGATGCCAAGTGACATTTTTGCATAATCTTCTCTTGTCTCTTGTGTCCTTTTCATTTACAATAATGTCCCCTTCCCTCTTTTATCTCCCCCTCTCTCCACTTGGGTGTACGATTGGGTGCCAATGTTTTAGTCTCAATCAAAAGGCACTGATATCCTATATCCTGGTTCAAAAGGCACTGACATCCTATATCCTGGTTCAAAAGGCACTGACATCCTATATCCTGGTTTAAAAGGCACTGACATCCTATATCCTGGTTCAAAAGGCACTGACATCCTATATCCTGGTTCAAAAGGCACTGACATCCTATATCCTGGTTCAAAAGGCACTGACATCCTATATCCTGGTTCGCACCAAGCCCCGCTCACCCCGTGCTCACTGACCTACATTGTCTCCCGGTCCAGAAAAGCAACAATTATAAAATCATCATCCTTGTTTTCAAATCCCTCCATGGCCTCCCTATCTCTGTAAGTTCCTACAGCCCCACAACCCCCTGAAATACCTGCGCCTCTCATTTCTTATGCATCCCTGATTTTAATCAGACCACCATTGGCATCCCTACCCTTCAGCTGCCCAAGCCTTGGAATTGCCTCTCTAAACCTCTCGGCCTCTCCACCTTTCACTCCTCCTTTAAGTTGCTTCTTAAAATCAACCTTTTTAACCAAGATCATTTCTGTGAAGCACCTTAGGATGTTTCATTACAGTAAAATGCTACCTAAATGTAAGTTGTTGTTATTGACTCCAGAGATTTTGATCTAAATGAAACTTAATTGTGGGAGATTGTACTGCAGGGGGGCATGTGCCTGATACACAGAAACCCAAGTACAGTTCTTTGTTTTTATTTGTGCATGGCATTGTTAGCATTTGTTGCCCATCCCGAATTGCCCCCTTCGGGCAGTTAACAATCAACCACATTGCTGTGGGTCTGGAGTCACGTGTAGGCCAGACCAGGTAAGGACAACAGATTTCCTTCCCTAAAGGATATTAGTGAACCAGATGGGTTTTTATGATGATAGTTGTCATGGTCACCATTACTAAAACTAGCTTTATGTTCCAGATTTATTGATTTAGTTTAAATTCCACCAGCTGCCGTGTCCCCAGAGCGTTAGTTGGGTTTCTGGGTTACTAAGATAAAAACAAAGCACTGGAAATGCAGACGCTGGAAATATGAAATAAAAACAGAAAATGCTGGAAAAACTCAGCAGATCTGACATCTGTGGAGAGAGAAACAGAGTTAACGTTTTGAGTCCACACAACTCTTTTTCAGAGCTCTATTGGAGGGTCAGTACTGAGGGAGTGCAGCACTGTCGGAGGGTCAGTACTGAGGCAGTGCAATACTGTTGCAAAGATAATACTAAGAAAGTGCTGGAGGATCAGTACCTAGGGAGTGCTGCACTTTCAGAATACCTGTGACTAAATGTATTCCTGGAGGTTTCATCACATGCTTTGCCCCACGCTCCAGCCATTATTGGCCAAGGCGTCCATCCTTGTGAGATACTGCCTTCCTATGCCAATTGGAAAGCGAAAAGTCTCATTACAGAGTTGGATGATGCTTGACTGTCAGCCAAACAGTCTTTTTTTACGCATTTTAAATACTTTATCTCTGGTAAAGAGAAATGTTCATAGAAACTGACAAGAAAAAAGAATCTTTTTTAATGTCTTGATGATTTTTCTAATCCTGGAGGGGTGGCAACACCATTTCGGAGACGCTATCTTTCAGATGAGACATTGAACCACAGCCCTGTCTGCCCTCTCAGGTGGAAATAAAGGGCTTATTGCACTATTGGAAGAAGACAAGAGGAGTTCTTCACGGTCGATGACCAGTATCTATCCTTCTTTTGGAACCCAAAACCAAGCTAACTGGTTGTTATCACATTGCTGTTTTGTGGAATCTTGCTGTGCACAAGTTAGCTGTTGAACTTCCTACATTACATATAACCATGCTTCAAAGGTATTTCAATGGCTGTGAAGCATTCTCAGACTTCTGGAGGATATGAAAGGTGCTATATGAATGCAAGTCTGTCTTTACCTGCTGACTAACCTGGCAGACTATTACGCTCTGTGAAATTCTTACAATATTTGCATCAAACAGTTTTGCTGTCTTTGAGGGGAGTTTAAAGGACACAGAAGAGAATGTTCCAGAGACAATCTAGGGTTCAAGGTTAGAGCTCCCTGTCCGTAGATAGAAACCTGCTGTCAGTGATAAGCACTGTAACAGTATGCAGAATAAGTTGCAATTGAATTTCCTGTCATATTAAAATGAATTATGGACTGCCCACTCTCCTTAATAATTTTAAATTGAAACTTTATCTTTTAATTATTAGAAATCTCTTTTGTTTTATGGGAGGAAAGAGGTTATTTTGAAAATAGAAGCTTAGAGAAGACTCAGTGGCTCTCCGTGTGTTTACTCCCACAGAACAAGATCAAAATGTGATGCCTAGAAGGTGCAGAACATGGAGGTTAGGCTCCTCTAACTGTCCCCAGTAGCTCTGGGTTTGACAGTAAGAAGCAGCTAAAGGTTCCGTTCCTCGGAATTAATCAGTGAGTCCTACTGGAATGTGAGGTGACGTCCATTGAGAACACTGTTGTTGAAGAATACCAGGTTACAAAGATTCCACTATGATGACCTGCCTGCCTTTAACAATGAATCCCCCGGAGACGCCTAGCTCATCCCAGTAAGGCCAAAATAGTCTTGTGGACATGCTATATATATTCAATCAGGCCATCCTTCAATGGTGGTTTTCCATAGTTTCTGTGGTATGGAATCTCTTGCCATTTCTTCTTGTAGCTGCTGGCATTTGAGTTGCACAAAATGTACCAGATCAGATGACGGACTTGCATTCTCCTGCAAGCGTAATGTTTCAGTTCCTCTGAAACTGCCAATTTTTTCGAAACATTCTGGATATTTCAATGTCAGGTCTTGAACTCAGGTGACAGGAGTAGTTTCTGAGGTTGATCTGCCTTGTGCTCTCTGACTGATTCATGGATTGTCACTAGTGTGAAGTCACGACATGCCGGTAGACCTGCAATCGCTGGGCCTTTAGTCTCCACAATGTAGAACATCTTTGGCAACCAGGAGAATTGATTGTCCTTGCACTCCAGGACAATGGATCCTTCTCATGGAATTAGTGAACCATTATATGCTGAAAGTTGTTCAGTGGTGGGTATAGCCCTGGGCCCTCCATGTCTATGGATACATATCTTTTAGAATAGGTAGGATGGTGGCACTTGCCCCTGTGTCAATCTTGGCCAATAATGAATAGTTACCAACTTTCTTAGGACAGATAATTTGAATCTTGGCAAACACTTCAGATAGTGTGACGGTGTCTAAGTTTTCCAAGAGAATGAGGGTATGAAACGTATGTTCACCACTCTTTGTCATTTCCTGGTTTGTCAATCACCTCATGTATATGTTTCTGACAGGATACCAGTTGGCCATTCTTACTGCTTGAATACTGCTTGAAGGTCCCCATTGTGTACAATCTGTTTCGATCAGTGCACGGCTCTTTGTAGCTGCATCAGCCTTTGCTCTAGTGCACTGCCGCTGCCAATGGCCCTTTCTACCATACGCCTTGCAGAATTGGTGGAAAGCAGGGAATTTCCTTGGTGAATGCAGAAGGCCACACCTTCCACATGTCCTGCTAGGTTTGGCTGTTTTAGTAAGTGCATCAACAATTGAGGTTGTACTTAGGTTGTAAGCTTCGTCGACCTGTGAGGATCGCTTCATACTTGTGTCCATCCTCGAGTAGCTCTTTGATGCTATACATTTTGGGCTTGTCTGGCAGACCTTTCTGGAATGTTTCCACGGGAACGGGTGCAATCACCAACTCAACAATTCTGTCTGCCAGCTCTGTGTTTGAAAACCACAGTACCTACCCTTTGCTCTGCATCTGATGATGAAGTGGTCTCCGGATTCTGTCGGCTGTTATCGAAATGACACGAACTCTAGTTGATGAATACGGGGCAGAAAATTACAACGACGCGGCCAAGCTTAAAATGATCCGCAAAGTTTTGTTCGCCGGGCATGCGCCAGAGTTGGCTGCGCACCCACCGACAATTAAAAGGCCCAATAAGGCCATTACAAATTTAATTAAGTTCAAATTTACACTGCCCGTCCAACCTAATGGTTGGCGGACAGGCAAAAAGGCCAAGCGGCCTTTACATTTTTTAGGAAACCTCATCCACGGGCGGGATGAGGTTTCTTAAAGCAAATAAAGATCACATAGAAAATTTTACACTTGCATTAAAAACATGTCCATGCTCAGGTGACAGAGTCACACGAGGGGATAGGTTTCATAACATTTATGAGATCTTTAATTTTTTATCAGAAATCAGTTCATCTCCCTGAGGCAGCTGATGTATACAGCCTGTGTAGACCTTCATTCCCAATTGCTAGGTGAATTTTTATGGTTGGCTTGTCTGGTTCAGACTCACCTGAATCAAGATACTATAGCTCTGTACGCTGTTTAAATATTTTGAATTCGGAGATTAGGTCAGCTGCAACCCCATTCAAACTGGGGAATTTTGTGGACATTTTGACACTATCCCTTTGACCTTCCTCCTGGAACTAATTGGCTCTATGTGCTGCAATCTCACCACGAGGGATCCATCTGCTTAGCAGCTCTTTATTTCAGGACTGTGTCTGCCCTGTGTCTTCAAAGCTTTTCAGTGCAGTCACCGCACTGCAGTTTCAACACTTTCCAACACTGCAGTCTCTTCATGGTCTGATCAAAATGCCGAGGATCTCTCATGCCATGTAGCACGAAGTAAGGCTGTCCACCATGTCATACCTGTACTTAGTCTTGCTGCCAGGCTGCTTGACCACTGCTGAACACCATGTCATGTTTTTATCATGATATAAGGACCAATCACTTATAAGGGATTGGGCAAACATGTTATGGGTCCATTTATTTACACATTAGGGCATATGCACACGGATAGAAAACCCGAAGACATCAGCAGCAGGGCTGTGTGTGCTGTATTCTGCTCACAGGCCAAAGTGAAACTGAGGCTGGATCACATGACACACTTCCCTCCTAGTGTTGGCATTCTGCTATCCCTTAAAGGCATATTACAACAAAAACTAGTGGGCACCGTTTAAAAATAAGGGGCCTCCCATTTAAGATGAAGATGAGGAGGAATTTCTTCTCTCAGAGGGTCGTGAATCCTTGGAATTCACTTTCCCTGAAAACAGTGGAGACTGGTCATTGAATATAGTCAAGGGCTGAGTTAGCAGATATTTGATATACAAAGAAGTCAAGGGTTATGGAGGAAAAGTGGAGTTAAGGCCGCAATCAGATCAGCCATGATCTTATTGAATGGCGGAACAAGCTCAAGGGGCTGAATGGCATCCTGCTGCTCATATTTCCTATTGTCTTATGATCTTTGTTGCAGATCCTATTTTGATTGGTCATAACTGCTTCTGACTTGTTCCTTGATTAATATATGAGCATATCTGACACAGAATATTCATAGCAAGTTTCTCATTAGCTAAGATCTATATGCTTTCAAAGTATTGCCGTGTCTGGGAACTGATATGTTTGGTGTATATGGATTGTTTCAGTGGGAAGCATGTTGTAATTTCTGTGACCTGAGCTCTCATTATCTCATCTCCTCTTGACTTTCCATTGCCCACTCTATCATCAATCAGCTGGAGGATTTGGGTCTTCAGATTCCTATCAGTACGTTGCTCAGCTCACACACCCAGTATTCCAAATCTAACTCCGCTTGTCTCCACAGTGAAGGGGTCTCCTGGGTGCTATGGAGCAGGAAAATGTGGACTTTGAGCTCTAGAAATGACAAAGCTGAAGGGCGACCTAATGGAGATCTTTATGATTATGAAAGGCTTTGATAGGGTAAATAGAGAGAAAATGTTTCCACTTGTAGAGAAACCAAAACCATTAATATAAGATAGCCACTATTAAATCAAATAGAGAATTCAAGAGAAACTCATTTACCCAGAGGGTGGTGAGTGTTGTGTGATGTGCCTGCAATGCCATTGTAGTATAAAGGTGCTTGGTGAGTAAGGATTAATGTGGGACTGGAGAAAAGCACCGTCCACAGTATGATATATAGAGTCACATGGTAATAGACTGAGAGAACAATCTAGAAAGAACACTCTAGAAGCAGCCTATCTGCATGGGAGAAGCAACGCAATGCATGACAGTAACATGGGATCTGTAAATAGTTAAAGCTTCACAATGAAAGGTTCATGTTTAAATATACAAGTCTCAAAATTTCATCAATGAGACACCTAAAGAACCCATATTCCACCATGGTTGGCAGCAGTGGGATATCAGCACTATCAGCATAGTACAAACGTAAAGGTGTGGAACTCACTCCCACAGGGAGTGGTTGAGGTGAATAACATAGATTCATTTAAAGGGATGCTGGATAAATACCTGAGGGAGAACGGAATAGAGGAATATGTTGATGGGATGAAATAAAGTTGGGTAGTGGGGGAGGCTGGTGTGGAGAATAAAAGCCTACCAGACGGAATGACATTTTCTGTACTGTAAATTCTATTTAATTCTATGATTAGGCAAATCTAAAATTCTTTGGTTCAAGCAGAGGAATTAGTAAACTTTAAACTGTACACCATCAAAACACAATAAAATGTTAATCCCACTAACTGGAAATCTGCAAAACAAATTGAGCACATAGCAAACCAAAAAGCCTTTTATTTTAAAGCCATTATCTTCAATCCCTGCTACAATTCCCTAGCCACCGACTCCATCTCTCTCTCTGGCAACGGTCCGAGGCTGAACCACGTTGTTCACGACCTTGGAGTCGAAATGAGCTTGCCACCACATATTCATCCCATCACTAAGACCACCTATTCCCGCCAGTGTAACACCTCCAAACTCCACCCCTGCCTCAGCTCCTCAGTTACTGAAACTCTCATTTATACCTTTATTACCTCCAGACATGACTATTATAACAAACTCCTGCCGGCCTCCCATCTTCCGTCCTCCATAAACTTGAGCTCATCCAAAACTCTGCTGCCTGTATCCTAACTCGCCCCTAATCCCATTTACCCATCACCCACTGTGTTCATTGACCTACATTGTTCTAGGTTAAGCAGCAGCTCATTTTTAAAACTCTCATCCTTGTTTTCAAATCCCTCCATGACGAGGTTCCTCCATCCCCATCCCCTTTCTGATCCCCTTTTTTCCAATAATTTATCATTTTTTTACACTATTTTTTTCTTTTCCCTCCTATTTTTAAATTTATTTCGATCTATTGTTTCGTCTCCACCTTTTAGCACATATCAATCCCTTCCCCCCACCCCACCCACACCAGGGCCATCTGCCACTAGCTTGCTTCCCTTAATGTCTCCATTAGCACATCCTTTAGATAATATCACCACCGTCAACACCCCTTTGTCCTTTTGTCAATGACATCTTTGGCAATCTCTTCTTGGCCTCCATCTATCACTGGCTCCCTATTGAGCTCTCCTGTCCCACCCCCTCTACCAGCTTATATTTCATGTTATTTCTATTTGTCTTAGTTCTGATGAAGGGTCATACAGACTCGAAATGTCAGCTGTATTCCTATCCGCAGATGCTGAGTTTTTCCAGGTATTTTTGTTTTTGTTCTAGATTGTACAGCAGTTGCGGGAGGGATTGCATTTGATGGGCCAAAGGGCCTTTTATTGATCTCTAATTTCTGCTGTTACTATGACAACTGCCTCTTGTGTGGCTGACTTTTTAGAATAATTTGCTGGCTTGTGTCTACAGTTGTGAGTGGGAAGAATGTTTGGATCTTTGTACCATTTTAACAGATGTCTTTTTAAGTAAAACTGATGACCTTTAATTGGCTGTATGGTTCTATATTTGCAAACCTGTTTGTGGGTGTCTAACTGTATTAACGAAAGATTTATACAGCATCTGAACATTGCTCAGAAACATCACTTCACATACAAGAAATTATTCTGATTTTCATTCAATGTAGTTTTATAGCAAGTGCAGGAGGCCATTTACAGAAAGCCACAAATTACAGTGATCAGTTAATTGGTATGTTGAGCAGAAATGTTGGTCAGGACACTGGGAGATATTTGGACTGGTACAGATGATCTTTAATATAGTGTTCGACACAAAGACAAGTAGACATAACCTGGCTTTAATCAAAGCATGAGGGATCCCTCGGTATCTCACTGTTATGTCTCCATATCATACTGTAACCTCTTAATACTACACTGTAATCTCTGAGTTACTGTAGTTATTGAAGGCATTACCTTTCCTAGTGCCTATTCGGGGTCTTGTGATTGTTCTGATGAATGAGCCCTAAACGCAGGTAATCCGAGGGACAGAGCTTTCTAGTCATGGACCTGGTTCAAGCATATAGTTTCTAAAAGAGCTCTATAATAAAATTATCTGTTTCAAGTAAGAGACCTGTCTGGAACATCAAGGTCATTACAGTTACATGCTGTAATCCCTCAGTACTGCACTGTATTTATTTAGTTTATTCATGCATGGGGTGTGGGTTTTGCTGGCTGGGCCAGCGTTTATCGTCCATCCCTAATCTCTGAGCCACACACTGTAACCTCTCAGTACTGCACTGTAATCTCTGATTTACACACTGTAATCCCTCAATGCTGCACTGTAATCTCTCAATACCATACTGGAGTGGCAGCCTAGATTGAGTTGGAATTGATGCTTAAACCAACCACCTCACATAGAGTGTGCGACTGCTTAACTAGGCTGGCACAATACAAAAACAAAATAGCACAGATGTTGGAAATCTGAAATAAAAACAGAAAATGCTGGAAATACTGGACAGGTCAGGCAACATCTGTGGAGAAAGAAACAGAGTTAACATTTCAGGTCTGAGACCTTTCATCAAAACATTAACTCTGTTAAATAAAAGCAAAATACTGCGGATGCTGGAAATCTGAAACAAAAACAGAAAATGCTGGAAAAACTCAGCAGCTCTGACAGCATCTGTGGGAGAGAAACAGAGTTAACGTTTCGAGTCCATATGACCCTTCTTCAGAGCAGCCTCTAACTCTGTTAGATTGGTGTAATTTTTTTTGATAGAAGCATTTATTTTTAGTATGAGGGCTGTTCTTGTTCCTGCTAACAGCTCAGGAAACAACAATTAAAATGAGATAGTGTTTTTTGAAGCCATGAGGGAGGAAGAGACTAATACTGATTAAAAGAAACAGAATTGCCCAGAAGGTGTCACCAAGAATATCACTTCTGGACTAATCCAGTATCATTTTACTATTGGTTATACATTCTAAAATAACTGGCTTCAGTCAGTTTTTTACATCTGTTCAACAAGAAATACACTTCTGAATTTAGTATTAAAGTAAGCTGTTTGGATTGTGGATTGTGTGATGGAATCGCTGAATCATAGAATGGTTTCAGCACAGAAGGAGGCCATTCAGTCCATCATGTCTATGCCGACTCTCTGGAAGTGCAGTGCAGCTTGTCCCATTCCCCCACCCTCGCCCCATAGCCCTGCAAATTATTTCTCTTCAGCTGCTGATCTGATTGCCTTCTGAAGGCCTTGATTGAATCTGTATCCACCACATTGTCTGACAGTGCATTCCAGCTCCTAACAACTCGCTGCATAAAAAAAGATTTTTCTCATGTCACCCTTAATTCTTTTGCCAATATCCTTAAATCAGTGGCCCCCGAGTTCTTGGCTGTTCCGCCAACAGAAGAGTTCCTCTCCATTTGTTTTGTCTAAGACCCCCTCACTAAGGTGATGTTCTGCACAGTGCCTCATTCAGCCGTCTGGGTGTGTATCGTAAACTTCAACTGATGTAAAACATCAGGAAATGAGTCAGGCACATCACTCCTGATTATAATGTGCAGAGTTATGGGTGTGACATCATTAGACTATCCCCAACAATTGCATAGATCCGCTGTCACTATAGAACATGCTTAAGCTTGACACATATCAAAATGGATGAATCATTTAAAACAGAACCGAGTCACTGCATCCAGCAAACCTTCCATCCCTAGCATCGTCCTCCAGAACCTCAAGAACATATATTTATTGTTTGTCTAACTATTAAATCAGTGCAAAGCCATGGAGGTAGCTGATTGTGCTACCTGGAAATGACTGAGGAGAACAGACTATACTCTCCCTTTCCTATTCTGCCTTGCTGGTATCTCCACATCTCTTCATTCAGGCCAGTCTGAATGTTGCATTTCCCCTGACTAGTGCTATCCTGGGTAAGGTCAAGACTTTGGATAGATGAGTTAGCCATGACAGTGTGATCCCCCGGGGACGACCAGTCTAGACTGATAGCTTGAATGCCTCCGGCTCTCAGGATCCCTGCTATGTGATGAGTTTGAACAATATCAACCCAATTCTTCATTGCAAACCAGCTACAAATTTTCAATAAAATGACATTTTTTTTAATTCATTCTTAGTATATGGGCTTTGCTGGCTAGGTCAGCATTTATTGCCCATCCCTAATTGCCCTTGAGAAGGTGGGGGTGAGCTGCTTTCTTGAATGGCAGTAGGTACACCCACTGTGCTGTTGGGAAGAGAGTTCGAGGATTTTGACCCAGCGGCAGTGAAGGTACAGTGATATATTTCCAAGTCAGAATGGTGAGTGGCTTGGAGGGGAACTTGCAAGCGCTGGTGTTTACTGAGACGCCAGACAAATAGCAAATGGAGAGATTTGACATTGATCTGAAAGTCAAGTGAAAGCAGTTTAGTTGGAGCTTAATTCCATAGATGTTTGCAGAGGAGTGAGTGATGCTACTCAAAGTTGCAGCTTGAGAAGGGCCAAAAGTGAAATGGAGACAATAAGACCCATTGTGGGTGGTAATGCACAGTCACAGTCATAGAGAAAGTTTTTCCATTTACAGATGAGGCCAGAACTAGGGGCCAGATATATAAATCCAATAGGGAATTCAGGAGAAACTTCTTTACTCAGAGAGTGGGGAGAATGTGGAACCCACTCACAGTGAGTGCTGAGGTGAATAATATAGATATATCCGAGGGAAAGTTAGGTAAATGTGAGAGGGAGATACAGGGATATGTTGATAGGGTGAGATGAGGTATGATGGGAGGAGGATGGTGTGGAGCAGCAAACCCCTCAGACCAGTAGAACCCAATAGCCTGTTTCTGTGCTCTGAATGTCATTGGCCACACGGACCTGAGCTGGGAGTGATGCTGACACAGAGATAATGTTAAGAGTGGTACTGTAACTCTCACATGATCACTACTGGTTTGAACAGATGCAATTACGTTTTATATTTTATATTTGATATTGTCTACAGAATGAAATTAATTGAATCAGACTGTGGTATCACATTGGTCTTTATGAAAGAAATCAGTGTTCTTTTTGATTCAGACACTGACCACCGTCGTATGTCTCCCTCTAATTTATTTGAAGCTCAGGTGTCTGGGTGACACACTGGAAACCTTCGATTGGTTTTACTGACCTATAAAATTGAGGCTTGAGAGCAAATGTCACAACTTCCTAACGTCCTTTCCTCTCTCTCGTGATCCATCACTAACAAGCAGCAAGCTAGACTGGCCAGGAGATCTGACCTCCATTACAGGAAGGATCAAAACTGTGGAGGGCAGACTCAACCTACTCTGACAGCTTCCCCATGTCAGTCAGTCATTCACTCCAAATTCATCACCTTTGGCTTTAACTTTAACAGCGTTTACATTGTGGAAAGTGTGTAACAGAACAAGAAAATGCAGACACACGAACACACTACACACCACTTACACAAACAAACCCATAAACACACACATACCAACACCTACACAAACACCTACACAAACACACACACCAACACCTACACAAACACACCAACACCTACACAAACACCTACACAAACACACACACCAACACCTACACAAACACACCAACACCTACACAAACACACACACCAACACCTACACAAACACCTACACAAACACACACACCAACACCTACACAAACACACCAACACCTACACAAACACCTATACAAACACACCAACACCTACACAAACACACCAACACCTACACAAACACCTACACAAACACACACACCAACACCTACACAAACACACAAACACCTACACAAACACCTACACAAACACACACACCAACACCTACACAAACACACCAACACCTACACAAACACACCAACACCTACACAAACACCTACACAAACACACACACCAACACCTACACAAACATACAAACACCTACACAAACACACCAACACCTACACAAACACACACACCAACACCTACACAAACACACCAACACCTACACAAACACACCAACACCTACACAAACACCTACACAAACACACACACCAACACCTACACAAACACACACACCAACACCTACACAAACACACCAACACCTACACAAACACCTACACAAACACACACACCAACACCTACACAAACACACCAACACCTACACAAACACCTACACAAACACCTACACAAACACACACACCAACACCTACACAAACACACACACCAATACCTAGACAAACACACCAACACCTACATAAACAAACACACAAACACACACACAACACCAATACACACACACACACCAACACAAACACACACACACCAACACAAACACACACACACCAACACCTACACAAACAAACACACAAACACATAAATACACACACCAACACCTACACAAACAAACTCACAAGCACACACACAACACCAATACACACAACACCAACACCAACACACACACACCAACACAAACAGACACACACCAACACCTATACAAACACACACACACACCAACACTTACACAAACACACACACCTACAGAAACACACACACAACACCAACACAAACACACACACCAACACCTACACAAACACCTAAACAAACATACACACCTAGACAAGCACACACAACACTTACACAAACACACACACAACACACACAAACACACACACCAACACCTACACAAACACACACACAACACTACACAAACATACACACACCAACACCTACACAAACACACACCAACACTTACACAAACACACACACACCAACACCAACACACACACACCAACACTTACACAAACACCTACAAAAACACACCTACACAAACACACACAACACTTAGCCAAACACACACACACACAACACCTACACAAACACACACACCAACACCTACACAAACACACACACACCAGCATAAACACACACACACCAACACTTACACACACAATACTTACACAAACACACACAAAACACCTACATAAACACACACATCAACTCCTACACAAACACACACACCTACACAAACACACACACAACACTCACACAAACACACACACACCAAGATTAACACAAATGCTCACACACATACAAATATACACACCAACATAAAAGCAAAATACTGCTGATGCTGGAAATCTGAAACAAAAATAGAAATTGCTGCAAAAATTAAGCAGGTCTAACAGCATCTGTGGAGAGAAAGACAGAGTTAATGTTTTGAGTCCGTCTGACTCTTCTTCAGAGAAACACAGTTTAAACATTTACTTTGTTTTCTATTTGCAGATAAACCGCTCCCCCAGAGAGCACCCGGAAGTGTGATAGGAATCCTGGGAGGAATCATTGCTGCCGTTATCATCATCAGCGCCGTAGTAACCGTGTTCTTCATTTATCGCCGGCAACAGAAGAACCGGGCGGACACGGATAATGACCTGTGAGTACTGACCAAAAGCAACAACAACTTGCATTTATGTAGCAACTTTAATGCAATAAAACATTTCAAGGTGCTTCGCAGGAACATTGTAAAGCAAAACATAGATACTAAACCACATGAGGAGACTTAAGGCCAATAGCCAAAAGCTTGGTCAAAGAGGCTGGTCTTATTGACTGAATATTGACCGGGTACTGACCGGGACTGAGTCTGTGTTTCCCGAATACCTGCTCAACTGAAGCTGTCCTACTTTGCTTCTTGTTGCCCTCATGAAAACTCTTATGATTCTCAAAGCTGTGAGACTACTGAGTTCACTCTCTCCCTCTCTCTCTCTCTCTCTCTCAACCTTCTACTTCTCACCCTAAATCTATGCCCTCTGGATATGGACCCCTCAACCCAGGGGAATAGGCCTTCCTATTCACTCTGTCTAGACCCCTCAATTTTATACTCTTCAATAAGGTCTCCCCTCAGCGTCCTCTGTTCCAAGGTAAATCTATCTCTATTTATATATCATTTCTCTATCACTGTCTCTATCTCTGTCTCTGTCTAGTTCACTCACTCATTAAAGGCCATCTTCATTATTTTTTGCCTCACGCCTTTCTTACTGAAGTAAGCATGTTAAATTAGAACTGTTTAAATCTTATTAAAATGTCCCCAGTTGCATCTGTTTATATGCCAACTCATTCTGAATTTTCATGGACGGGAGTTTTTATGAATGTTTACTGAGCTAGCACTGCAGTGAATCACACAATAAAACAATGCACTGAGTGAGTACAGCTTCCTCTTCATTTTATTTTAGGTGCCTACAACTGTGAGTCAGCATTTCATTTTAACTGCTTTCTGCAGAAATATTAAACATTATCAGGGAGAAAGTCATACCATATTAGCACAGATCACCAAGGCATGATACAAATACAAGTTACACCTTTTTTCATTGTTATATGTGCTCCACAGGAGTGATTATCAAACAGATCCTGATCCCAATCCACATTAGGGTCAGGTGATCAAAAGCCTTTTTTAAATTCATTTTACAGGATGTGGGTGTCACTGGCTGGGCCAGCATTTATTGCCCATCCTTAATTGCCCTTGAGAAGGTGGTGGTAAGCTGCCTTCTTGAACTGCTGCAGTCCATTTGCTGTAGGTACACCCACACTGCTGTTAGGGAGGGAGTTCCAGGATTTTGACCCAGCGACAGTGAAGGAATGGTGAAATATTTCCAAGTCAGGATGGTGTGTGGCTTGGAGGGGAACTTCCAGGCAGTGGTGTTCCCATCTATCCGCTGCCCTTGTCCTTCTAGATGGTAGTGGTCATGGGGTTGGAAGGTGCTGCCTAAGGAGCCTTGGTGAATTCCTACAGTGCATCTTGTAGATGGTAAACACTGCTGCTACTGTGCGTCGGTGGTGGAGAGAATGAATGTTTGTGGATGTGGTGCCAAACAAATGGGCTGCTTTATCCTGGATGGTGTTGAGCTTCTTGAGTGTTGTGGGAGCTGCACTCACCCAGGCAAGTGGGGATTATTCCATCACACTCCTGACTTGTGCCTTGTAGATGGTGGACCGGCTTTGGGGAGTCAGGAGGTGAGTTACTCATCGCAGGATTCCCAGCCTCTGACCTTCTCTTGTAGCCACAGTATTTATATGGCTAGTCCAGTTCAGTTTCTGGTCAATGGTAACCCCGAGGATGTTGATAGTGAGGGATTCAGTGATGGTAATGCCATTGAACATCAAGGGGCGATGGTTGGATTCTCTCTTGTTTAAGATGGTCATTGCCTGACACTTGTGTGGTGTGAATGTTACTTGCCACTTGTCAGCCCAAGCCTGGATATTATCCAGGTCTTGCTGCATTTGGACATGGACTGCTTCAGTATCTGAGGAGTTGTGAATGGTGCTGAACATTGAGCAATCATCAGTGAACATTCCCACTTCTGATCTTAAGATCGAAGGAAGGTCATTGATGAAGCAGCTGAAGATGTTTGGACCGAGGACATTACCCTGAGGAACTCCTGCATTGATGCCCTGGAGCTGAGATGACTGACTTCCAACAACCACAACCATCTTCCTTTGTGCTGGGTATGATTCCAACCAGTGGTGAGTTTTCCCCCTGATTCCTATTGACTCCAGTTTTGCTCGGGCTCCTTGATGCCACACTCAGTCAAATGCTGCCTTGATGTCAAGGGCAGTCACTCTCACCTCACCTCTGGAGTTCAGCTCTTTTGTCCATGTCTGAACCAAGGCTATAATGAGGTCAGGAGCTGACTGGCCCTGGCAGAACCCAAACTGGGCGTCAGTGAGCAGGTTATTGCTAAGCAAGTGCCATTTGATAGCACTGTTGATGTCCACTTCTATCACTTTGCTGATGATCGAGAGGGGTGGTAATTGACCAGGTTGGATTTGTCCTGCTTTTTATATACAGGACATACCTGGGCTTTCCACTGGGTAGATGCCAGTGTTGTAGCTGTACTGGAACAGCTTGGCTAAGGTTGCGGCAAGTTCTGGACCACAAGTCCTCAGTACTATTGCTGGAATATTGTCAGGGCCCATAGCCTTTGCAGTATCCAGTGCCTTCAACCATTTCTTGATATCACGTGGAGTGAATTGATTGGCTGAAGACTGGCATCTGTGATGCTGGGGACCTCTGGAAGAGGTCAAGATAGATCATCCACTTGGCACTTCTGGTTGAAGATTGTTGCAAACACTTCAGCCTTATCTTTTGCACTGATGTGCTGGGCTCCTCCATCATTGAGGATGGGGATATTTGTGGAGGCTCCTCCTCCAGTGAGTTGTTTAATTGTCCACCACCATTCACAACAGGATGTGGCAGGACTGCAGAGCTTAGATCTGATCCGTTGGTTGTGGGATCGCTTAGCCCTGTGTATCACTTGCTGCTTATGCTGTTTGGCATGCAAGTGGTCCTGTGTTGTAGCATCACCAGGTTGACAGCTCATTTTTAGGTATGCCTGGTGCTGCTATGCCTGATGAACTTCTATAAGCTGCTCCCGCTCGTAAATGGATGGAGAACCAGAGGACACAGTTTTAAAGTGTTTTGCAAAACAGGCAATTGTGTGGCAAGAAAAATCTTTTTCACACAGCAAATAATTAGGTTTGGAATGCACTGCCTGGAAGTGTGGTGGAGGCAGGTTCAATTGAGGCATTCAAGAGGGCAATGGATGATTATTTAAATAGAAACAATGTACAGGGTATTGGGGAAAAGACAGGAGATTAGCGCTAAGTTAAAATGCTCAGAGAGCCGGTGCAGACTCGATGGGCTGAATGGCTTCTTTCTACACCGTAACAATTCTGTGATTTTGTGTTTGGGGTGAAGATTCAGATGCATTTAAGGGGAAGTTGAATAAACACAAGAGGGAATAGAAGGATATGGTGATGGGTTGAGATGAAGAGGATGGGAGGAGGCTCATTCGGGAAATAATCACCAGCATGGACCAATTGGGCGGAATGTTGTGTCTCTGTTCTTTGGAGTTCAATGGTAGGATGTGTCCATACGTGTTCCCAAGTCAAACTGTTTATCGTGTGGGAGGATCCATGGACTGGCCATAATGTCAATATATCAATGTAATCACAAGCACCGACTGCTGCCTATCCTGGGTAAGGAAGAGTTCAGTACATCCAACCACATTGCGAGACACCCCTCCCCACTATAGCCCCTCCCCCCCTCCACACCCTGCCCCCCTCCATCCCACGGTCCCCCAACCCCCCACGCCTTCCCCTCCGCTAGCACTCCTGGGCTTCCCAGGCTGTCAGTCTGGTAACACTCTGTCCCAGGCGGAAGGGAGTGAACCTCACCTCTGAAGGAGTTTCCTGACATTTGTACTTGCCAGCTCATAGGACAGCCAGACTTCGGTCTAGAGGCAGCGCTGTGAGAGAGAGACAGTATGGGTGCATTTGGGTGTGAGATGAGACAGTTAATAAGTGTTGTGATGTTGACTCTAAGGACTACTGTGAGATTATAGAATGTGGGATGTGATCTGAATCATTGCTTGTTGAAGGTTGTAATTAATCACTTCTACACACTAATCTCTTTTAATTGCGATTGTCCTCATTTGATATTTTTTAATTATAGAAATATGAAGCTTAGGCAGACAAGGTGCAGTGCAGTCACTGTACAAACATTCATCATGAGTTCGGGACCACACTTATTTCACTTACTGAGCATTTTGACAAAAGGTCATCGACCTAAAACGTTAAGTCAGTTTCCCTCTCCACAGATGCTAAATCTACCAGTCTAACTTGCTCAGTGTTTCCAGCATTTTCTGGTTTCATTTCTTATTTCACCTCCGCCATGTTTAACCCAAGTGATTAGCAGCAGTCACAAATTCACCAGCCCCTGTGTTAAATTACTTGTGCTCACATTCACATAGACAGGCAGGTAGGCACAGATGTACATAGACACAGGTAAACTCATGGGCCCAGGTCTTCCGTCCCCTGGAGGGTTATACCTCGGAGGTACCCCGAAAAATTCACTGGGGGCAGTTTGGACTTCCATTGGGCAACTCACCTGTGCCTGGAACCCTCCAAAACTTTAATTTAAAGTCGGAGATGTCGGATGGTTCTGACTCACTGAGCAGAAAAAACACCCAGGAAAAGTTAGAAGAATTAAAACCAGTTGTAACTCCTGGTGACTATGGTACCGACATCCCCCCCCCCAACCCTCCACTGGACTGTCCCAACTAACCTCCAATCCTCCCAACAGCGCCCCACATACCCAGAATTCCCTCGCCCTCGACTACCCTCCTAAACCCCTGACTAACCCCATAGCCCCCGACTAAACCCCACACTCCCAACAACCGCCCCCCACCCTCCAACACATCCCCTGAACAGCGGATCAGCCCCAGCCCGACCCCCGACCACCCGACTACCCCCCACCCCCCGACCACCCAAATACCCCCCATCCCCGACCACCTGACTACTCCCCACCCCCCAACCACCCGAATACCCCCCAACCACCTGAATACCCCCCCCGACCACCCGACTACCCCCCACTCCCTGACCCCCGAATATGCCCCACCCTCGACCACCCGACTACCCCCCACCCCCCAACTACCCCTTCTCAAAGGAGTTTTCTGAGAATTGTACTTGCCACCAACTTGTATGAAAGCAGGACTTGAGTAAACACAGGGACAGGTAAACACAGGGACAGGTAAACACAGGGATGGGTAAACACAAGGACAGGTAAACACAGGGATGGGTAAACACAAGGACAGGTAAACACAGGGACAGGTAAACACAGGGGTGGGTAAACACAAGGACAGGTAAACACAGGAACAAGTAAACACAGGAACAGGTAAACACAGGAACAGGTAAACACAGAGACGGATAAACACAAAGAATGATGCACAAAGACACACGGCTGAGATAGAATCACACTGATATTCTGAGCAGTTTGATGTGGTGCTATTAGGGCTGTAATTATAGAGGCTTGGAGTTCAGGTGGGTGAAGTTGCTTTCAGTCCAAACACAAATTAATTTCTATGTTCTGTTAAGAGCACAAGTTTCTGGAAATTAGGCCAAGTGCGCAGTCACAAACAAAAACTGACAATCTGTTAAAGGTGAGGGGCTAGGAGCCCAAAATCTGCCCACCAATACAAACGCTCCATCATTTCTGCCCAGTTATTGGATCCTGGTTATTACTGCCCAGTGATAATCTCGAAGGTTTGTGTCTCGTTATATATCTGAATGCCTTTCGAAAAGTCAGAGCCTCTGTGATTTCCAGTCTGCCCACGTTTCCTTTGGCTACAATATCTTGTATTACCCAAATGACTGGACTGTTGGAATTAATGGTGGCTCCCTGCAGTTTCTTACACTTTCCCCAAGCAGCTTTGAGCAGACTATTTGTAACTCTTTCCTGGTACACTTTTCAAATTAAAGCTGACTTATTAGAAGTTAAGAATCAATTTCATGCTCCTTGCTCTTGATAAATCGCTGATGCTGTTGCTTGTGTTCGTATCGGTGCAGCTGGTAATCTGAAAGGAATCAGTTTTACCATCACTCTGATATATCACCCTTCCAACAGAGAGCTGGGATAGGATGGTACCTCAGTCCTTAGGCTGTGTGTGTGACATTATCATATCTGTATCCTGAGGAGAGTGACTAACTAAATTTCACAGAGTTTGCCAAATCTCTCCGCAGTGCAGAGATATGATTGCCTCTCTGGCTGAGACTCCCTCTCTTTCCAGTAATGAACTGGAAACTTTAAGAAATGATTGAGTCAGGAAGGGGTCTGTTCTCTCCAGGAGCAAATCGCAGAGTGAAAATGATTTGATAGCAATCATTACCAATTGAGAACCATGAGCAGAATTAACAGCTTCTCCGTCACTTTAACAGTGACTCATTGGGAACTTTTAAAAGCTTCTCATGGCCAGTTCCTCTAGAGAGATAATTGTAAAAATAACAGTAAACATGAGTGAACAAAACAGTAATCTCAATAACCTCATCTGGCCCTACAACCCTACGAGATATTTGCACGTCTCCAATTCTGACCTCTTGGGTGTCGCCAATTTTAATCGCACCACCATTGGTGACCGTACCTTCAGCTGCCTGAATCCTAAGCTTTGGAATTCCCCCTCCCTAATTTCCCCACATCTCTTTCCTCCTTTAAGATGCTCCTTAAAACCAACCACTTTGACCAATCTTTTGGTCACCTGATCTACTATCGCATTCATGTGACTTGGTATCATACTTTGATGACACTCCTGTGAGCACCTTGGTACATTTTTACTGTGATAAAGGCACTACTTGTGTGTAGAAATGCCTTTGTACACGGGGGTTGCCTATTGTGTACTGTGGCTTGCCAAAGTTATGTGACCTGTGAGTCATGTGACCTCTGATGTCATTACAGCGTGAATCAAGGGTTGAGGCAGAAGCCATTTTATCCACCATTTGGAACATGGTATCAGGAATGTGCAGCTGGAATTGGGTGGATTTTGACAGCTGGAAGAGAGCTAGCTGCTGTAATGAACAGCAGAGAATAATTAAAACTTCAGTCTGCAACCTTTTACAGGACATTGACAGCTGAATGAGTCAGTATGGCTTTGAATATTCCAGTACCGGCTCCTAAGGAAATAAAGGAAGATTTGAGAATGATCTGGAAATTCTTCCAGTCTCAATGGCAGAACTATGAAATTGCCAGTTAAACAAGAAACCTGAAAAAATAAGAGTAGCAACTGTTATCAGTGCTGGGGAAGAAGTGCTACAAGTTATATCGCACCCTGGACCTCACTGAGGAGCAGAAAAGCCAGTCATTGAAATTTTGGACGCCTTGAAGACCCACTTTGAATCCTATACCAATGTTATTTCTGAACGCTACTGTTCAACACCAGAGCCTCAGGAGGAGCTTCATCAGTATGTGACTGCGGTGAGATGTTTACAAGATGAGTCTTATAAATTTGAGCAACTGAAGGATGATCTGATCAGAGATAGGATTGTCTTAGGATCAAGAGATCTCGCCATGAGAACACATCTGCTGAGAGAAGATAAACTTACTCTCAGGAAAGCTATTGGCATGTGCAGGAGCTCTGAAGTGATTTATCATCAGCTGAAGAGTATAGATGGGAGAACTGATGAGACTTTACACTATGCAGAGAGGCAGTTCGGGCCTTCCAAGCACAAGGCAATGGTGAAAAGGAAGAACTATTTACAAAAGGGCCAGCAGAAAGATCAAAGTGAGAGTACAGGATGTAAATATTGGGGAGGACACCACACAAAAGAAAAGGAAGCATGTCCAGCATGTGGAAAGCAGTGCTCTAACTGCATGAAGCTGAATCACTTTGCACACAAATGTTTTACTGGAGAGAAGAACGTAAGAAATAGGAGCAGGAAGAGGCCATTCAGCCCTTCAAATCTGCTCTGCCATTCAATGAGATCATCAGTGCTCTTCTACTTAAACATAATTTTCCTGCACTATCCCCATATCCCTGATGTTTTTAATATGTAGAAATCTATCAATCTCAGTCTTGAACATACTCGACGACTGAACCTCCACAGTCTCTGGGGCAGAGGATTCTAAAGGCTCACCACTCTCTGAGCCTGCCCCTTATTCTGAGACTGTGTTCCCTGGCTCTATAACCCCCAACCATCCTGCATCTACCCTGTCGAGTCCTGTAGGAATTTTGTATATTTGAATAAGATCACCTCTCATTCTTCTAAACTCCAGAGAACAAAGGCTCAGCCTATTTAATCTTTCCTCACAGAACAATCTCTTCATCCCAGGAATCAGCCTGGTGAACCTTCACTGCACTCCCTCTAAGGCAAGTATATCTTTCCTTAAGTAAGGAGACCAAAACTGCACACAATATTCGAGGTGTGGTCTCACCAAGGCCCTGTATAGCTGCAGTAAGACATCTTTACTCCTATACTCAAATCCTCTTGTAATAAAGGCCGACATACCATTTGCTATCTTAATTGCTTGCTGTACCTGCATGTTAGCTTTCAGTGACTCATGAACAAGGACACCCAAATCCCTTTGAAGTTCAACACTTCCCAGCTTCTCAGCATTTAGAAGTACTCTGTATTCCTGTTTTTCCCAGCAAAGTGGATAACCTCACATTTCTCCACATTGTATTCCATCTGACAAATTTTTGCCTACTTGCTTAGCCTCTGCAAATCCTCTTGATGTGCCTTTGCATGTTCCCCATAATTCTCACTTCCACCTAGCTTTGTGTCTTCTGCAAACTTGGAAATATTACCTTTAATCCCCACATCCAAATCATTAATTTGGTCTGTCATTGATCCAAATCAAGTAAAGCAAGCCAGTAAAGATAGTTGCTGTAGAGATGTTGGACGATGATTCTGACGAATCACTCTACACCCTAGAACAGGTCAGCACCATCAGGTCTCAAGTTAAAAAATGGTTTGTGACTATTGGAATAATGACTGCAGAAAGAAAGCATCAAGTTATTGTGAAGTGTCAGATAGACACTGGTGCTACAAGCAACATCATGAGCTTGATAGACCTTTGTGAAGTTGCTCAAGATGATCACCCAAAAATGAAGCCATTGAAGGTAAAGTTGAGGCTCTATGCTAGACCAATGCTCACCCCAAAAGGTAAAACTAAGCTGACAGCCCAATGGAATGGAAAAATGAAGATCTTCAGTTCCAGATAGTAGATACTAAGCAAAGATCCTGACAAATTACAAAGATGTTTTCACAAATCTTGGATGCCTTCCTGGTGAATATCATCTTGAAATAGATGAGAATGTGAGACCAATCAGCATCTTCTGAGGAGAGTTCCAGCTGATCTCAAGTCCAGCCTGAAAGACAAGGTAGAGGAGCTTGAAAAGATTGGGAGTAATCAAGAAAGTGACAACTCCTCCAGGCTGGATTAGCAGCATGGCAGCAATGAAATCACCTGGAAAGCTGAGAGTGCCAACAATCAATCACTCACGCTTGGCAACTTGGAACCTGTGTCACCTCGCTCATACACAGTGAAAGTGAACCACCAGATATATTGTCACAACCGCAGACACAAACGTGCAACTGGAGAAGCTGCTCCTTCACAGCTGACGAGGAAGTGTTGATTTCATCAGTTGAATAAGGAATGGAATGACCATCAGCTCCAGAGTTCAGCTGCTCCCTAGCAAATGCAATGAATCAACAGCAGCACTCATCACGGCAACAATATGCCCCAGAGAGACAAAGTTACCCGAGGAACCAGCAGGCACCAGGCGAAGAACCAATAACCTGCGTGTGTACCATTAGAAGAGCTGAGCGCTTTAAAGATTAAGTGTGCAATGTGTGTGTAGAGACAGATGAGGATGAGAGAGGATACAATGAACAGTTTCTGTTTGCACAGCATGATGGCTTTCTTTATAGACCATGTGTGCGGGTAACTTGCAACTGTGAATAATAGTGCAGGCAAGGCGTTCTTTTTCTTTTTATGTAAAGGCGATGTTTGGAGAAAAGCCTTTGGACACGGTTGCTTGTCATGTGACCTTGAGTCATATAACCTTTGATGTCATTGCTGTGTGAGTAAAGGATTGAGGCAGAAGCCATTTTACCCACCGCATGGAACACTATATAAATGCAAGTTGCTGTTACAATATTGGGATTGATGGATTGTCTGTCCTCGTGTAGTGTGGATCTGAGGATTCTACCATTCTAACCTGGATTAATCAACATTAGATGAGAAACATGGTTTTGCTTATTGAGGCAGTGGAGAGGGTGCAGAGGAGAATAACGAGGATGATATTAGAAATGTGTGCGTTTACAGATCAAGAAAGGTTTGACAGGCTGGGTCTCTTCTCTCTTGCAATAAGGAGGCTGAGGGGTGACCTAATAGAGGTCTTTAAAATTATGAAAAGTTTTGATAGTGTGGAGACAGAAGGAATGTTTCCCTTTGTGGAGAAGAGCATAACTAGAGGCCATCGATATAAGATATTCACCAAGAAATCCAGTAGGGAATTCAGAAGAAACTTCTTTACCCAAAGAGTGGTGAGAATGTGGCACTTGCTACCACAGGGAGTGTTGAAACGATATAGATGCAATTAAAGGGAAGCTAGACAAGTTTATGAGGAAGAAAGGAATAGAGGGTTACGATGATGAATTTAGGTGAGAAAAGATGGGAGGAGGCTTAAGTGGAGGGTAAACACCAACATGGACTGGTTAGGCTGAATGGCCTGTTTCTGGGGCATAAATCATATGGTAATCCAATTGAACTCTCGTTAATGCTCATTAATAATGAACTTGTGCATCTGCATAATCAAAACTGAAAAGTGAGTGACCCGATCAGTGGCTCTGCTTTGCTTTTTTCTGAAACCCCATGAACAAATGAAATCAGGCACAATATTGGGAAATGAGCTGAAATCCAGATTGTCAAATGATGATAGATTGGATAGACTTGATCTATATTCCCTGAAGATTACAGAATGAGAGGTGATCTCATTGAGACATGTAAAATTCTAAGGGTGCTTGACAGGAATGGCACTATGAAGTTGTGTCCCCTGGCTGGAGAGTTCAGAACTAGGGAGTCATACATTCAGCATAGGATGTTGCTCATTTAAGACTGAGATGAAGAGAAATTTCTTCACTCAAAGGGTTGTGAATCTTTGGAATTCTTTGCCTCGGAGGGTTGTGGATGAGTATATTTATTCCTCATCCTTGTTAAACTTGACCATAAATCAACCTTTACTGTTTTAGATTTATTCACAAAGTGAAACATTACAAATGTATAGTTCCCAAGTCTGCAGCCCACCAGCAGCGTCAATGGCTTTCTCTCGGAGTACTACAATTAAACAAATATTCAAATAATCGACCCCTTAACAGGGTTGTAATAAAAACAAACTGCAAAGGAAACTTAACAAAATTAAATTAAAATGTTTCTGAGGGGGAGGGTGGGGGGGTGTGTAGTGATCGTGTTGATGATGCATTTCAGCCCCTGTAGTGCCCACAGCTTGTGGAAAGCCTCAAGCACCGTGTGCTTCCTCTCCGGAGACACGTGGACATGGACCTAACCACGGGAGGAGGGCAGGTACTCAGGTCGAACAGCTCCCACATGCCCCAACTTCCCACTGCCTGGACCTGCTTATGGCCACCTTGGCCAGGGACTGTCTCTTTATACTCTTTTGGTAAAATAAATAATCAATAGATTAAATAAAAATCAATAATGGGAGGGGCTTCCCAGCCCCTGAGATGCCCACTGATCACAGAAGGTCTCTAGCATGTGACACCACATACCCCCTTTCCAGGAACACCTGGCCACTAACATAGCCGCGGTAGAGGGGCAGATAATCAGGTCAGATGACTCCCTCGACCACCCGCTGCCTGGACCTGTTGATGGTCACCTTGGCCAGGCCCAGGAGCAGATTCACAAGCAGGTCCTCTTCCCTCCCTGCTCCCTTCCACACTCTTTATTCTTTTGAGTTAGCCAATTAAACTAAAGTACAGAAAACAAGGGACAAATTAAAAGGTCAGCCCCTCAAAGAGAAACTGCAAAAAAGAAAAACTGATCTTAAATGGGATTAAATGAGTCAATAAAACATTCCAGTCCCCTCAGTGCCCACTGTACATGGCAGGGAGTGTCTCTTTATAACTCTTATTGAGTTAAAACAATCAAACCAAATTAACAAAATTGGGATAAATCAGGCACAGCCCCTAATTCAGGTCAGCTGTAAAACCAAGAACAAAGTTTAAAGGAAACTTACAAACTTTAAACCAAAATGTGATTAAAGGGGTCGATAAAACACCCCAGTCCCCGCGATGCCCACCGAGCACAGAAGGCCTCGAGAGTGCCAGCAGACACCACGTGCTCCCTCTCTAAAGACACCCGGCCGCGAACGTAGCCACGGAAGAGGGACAAACAATCGGGCAGGACTCCCCCGTCGATCGCCCGCTGCCTGGACCTGTCTCTTTATATGTGCACAAGTCATTATCCAATGAGTGTGCCCCACCTGTACATACTTAACCTTAATTTATACAATTAACATATCTCCTCTACCCCACTCCTTGTCCCCTCCATTCCTCATCCATGCTACCTCTAAGCTGCACAAAGTCACCATATCTTCTCATTTAGAATCATAGAATGGTTACAGCACAGAAATCAAAACAGATACAAACATAGAAATATATAAATAGAAGCAGGAGTAGGCCTTTTGGCCCCTTGAAACTGCTCTGCTATTCAATAAGATCATGCCTAATCTGTTTGTGTTTCAAATTCCACATTCCCATCTAACCCTAATAACCTTTGATTCCCTTGCCTAACAAGAATCTATTTCCCTCTGTCTTAAAAATATTCAGTGACCCCGCCTCCACCACCTTCTGAGACAGAGAGTTCCAAAGTCACACAGCCCTCTGAGGGAAAAAAATTCTCTTCATTTCTGCCCTAAAAGGGTGACCCCTAATTTTAAAACTGTGTCCCCTTAGTTCTGGATTCACCCATAAGAGGAAACATCCTTTCCACTTCCACCTTGTCAAGACCATTTAGGATCCTGTATACGTCAATCAAATCACCCCTCACTCTTCTAAACTCAGTGGAAACAAGCCCAGTCTGAACAATCTTTTCCTTAGAAGACAACCCACTCATTCCAGGTATTAATCTAGTAAACCTCCTCTAAACCACCTTCCAACATCCTTCCTTAAATAAGGAGACTAAAACTGCATACAGTATTCGAGACACTCCAGTACAGTACCTAGATAGTGCTACATTGTCAGAGGTGTCGCCTTTTGGATGAGATATTAAACCAAGGCTGCCTGCTTGGGTAAAAGATCCAGTGATACCATTTTGAAGAGGAGCAGGGGAGTTCTCCCCAGTGTCTGGCTAATATTTATTCCTCAATAACAGGTTATCTTTTTTACCTTTACATTTTCATGGAACGTGGGTGTCGCTGGCAAAGCCAACATCTGTTGCTCATCCCTTTGTTGCCTTTGAATGGAACATTTCAGAGTTAAGAGTCAACCACTTGGCTGTGGGTCTGGAGATACATGTAGGCCAGACCGGTAAAGGACAGCAGATTTCCTTCCCTAAAGGACATTAGTGAACAAAGGTCTTTATGACAATCGATAGTTGTCATGGTCACCATCACTGCAACTAGCATTTTTACACTCCAGATTTATTAAATGAATTCAAATCCCACCAGCTACTGTGGATTAGCCTGGACCTCTGGATTACCGGTCCAGTGACATTACCTCTATGTCACCATCTATCTGTTGTTATTGTATTTCTCTTTGTGGAGGGAAAGTTATCCACTGCATTTCCTACATTGAAGCAGCGACCACACTTCAAAAGTACTTCCTTGGCTGTAAAGTGCTTTGATATGTCTGGTGGTGGTGAAAGATGCTATATAAATGCAAGTCTTTCACTTTTTTCATTCATTTTGTCTTTGGCTCTTTTGCCATTCATTTTTTCCTTCAGTTTTCCCTGTGGCATCTTATCAAAAACTTGATTGAAAACTATGTAAATCAGCCCTGCTGGTCTCACCCTCATCCACACTCTTTGTATCTTTAGCAAAAAAATTGATTAGATTGCCCTGGCTTCACTCCACTTCCTAAATCCAGACTGTCAGATGTTTACTTCTCTCTTAATGCTCCACTTGTCCTTTGTAATTCATGGTAGAATTTTCCCTGATGTTGAATCTCCCAATCTCTCCACATCCATCCTATGATGCCATCCTCGAAACAAATCCTTAACTATTTTTGTCAGTGGTTCTACCAGCGCATCCTTGAGTTCCCGAAAAGCTTCGAGGTCAATCACATTTGGCCCAGGTGCAAAACTCTTCTGGAGTTACTCAGGCATGAGCTGAGTGGGAATGTTAATTTTCTTACAATCCCCAGTCCGACTCGCTGGGCACACCTCGTGGACCATTGGGATGCATTGTAACAGTGTAACTGTGGAATTCCAACCTAGTATCTCTTCGGGCTGTGAGGTATAAGAGCATTAACTGAGGATTTTGGCTGTCACTTGGCATTGAATGGCAATTAAGCAATTGATTCAGTATAAACAGCAGGCATGTGGGATTAACAGTAATCAGTGGAGGTTTATTAAATGAATGAGGGGGAACTCAGGAAGCATTGAGCAGTGGCCGGAGGTAGTGGAGCTGGTTCTGCAGCAAGTCTGTGAGCCTTCAGAAAGCAGAACAGGAACAAAACCAAAACAAAATCTGGCCCAAGATAAGCGGGGAGAGGGAGGCTTTTTGAAGATATGAAAAGTTAAATGGTTTAACGCACCCACCTCCCGATGCACGAGTTTCTGCAGCAACTGCACCCGCGAAACTGAGATGCTTGTGTTTCTGTCACACACACAGGATTGACTTGCCGCCATCCCATAAACCACCTCCTCCCGAGAAGAAGACGGAGATGAAGAGTCACCTGACAGCTGATGACGTCCAGGTAACAATGGGTTAAAGCTGGTAACGGGTCAGCCTGCTTCCCTCTGGGAGTGCAAAAGCCACCCCCGAGTAACCGGGAGAGTGTGGCTGGGTGGGATTGTGGGCGATGGGGGAACGTGCATATCCCTGGGGTTGGGCACCGAGGCATAAGAGATTGTGTGGGACACTGGGCGGGCTAATTGTGTGACCTCAGCATTGGTATTGCTGAGCTACCCGTAGGACAGTAGGGCACCATTAAATTGTGATCATGGCCAATTATCAGAACTACACACTTTAGGATCAGGATGTGAAGGATCTGGGTAGAGTGTGGACGAGATTCATTCAAACGGTGCCAGAGATCAGGGATTTCAGTTATGTGGAAAAGCTGGGATTGTTCCATTTAGAGCAGAGAAAGTTGAGTGGAGATTTAATCGAGGTGCTCAAAATCATGAAGGGTAAATAAGGAGAAATTGATTTCCAGTGGCAGGAGGGTCAGGAACCAGAGGATACATGGAAGATAATTGTAAAAAAAAAAAGAGGCACAAGGAGATGAAATGCTTCTACACAGCAAGTTTTTGTGACCTGGAATGTACTGCCTGGAAAGGCGGTGGAAGCAGATTAAATTTTCGAAGAGAATTGGATAAATACTTTAAAATGAAAACTTAGCAGGGCCAAAGGGAAAAAGCAGAGCAGTGCGAATAACTGGATACATCTATCAACGAGCTGGCACAGGCATAATGGGCCGAATGGCCCCCTGCTTTCCCCCACTGTGTACGCTTCATTCATGGAGCAGAGAGGCCACAAGCTGCGTGTTACCATGTTGCAAAGACAGAACAAATGCCTGAGCTACCAGCCTCAGCCAAGGCAAGACCCAGGAACCCGTCCACACAGGGAAGTGGGAATGGGGCCATGTCACCCCACCTGCTGCTGGACAGAGGGGGCAGGACTGGTACCATATAGAGGGCAGGACTGGCACCGTATAGAGGGCAGGACTGGCACCATGTAGAGGGCAGGACTGGCACCGTGTAGAGGGCAGGACTGGCACCATGTAGAGGGGGCAGGACTGGCATCGGGTAGCGGGGCAGGACTGGCACCGTGCAGAGGGGGCAGGACTGGCACCGTGCAGAGGGGGCAGGACTGGCACCGTGTAGAGGGGGCAGGACTGGCACCGTGTAGAGGGGGCAGGACTGGCACCGTGTAGAGGGGGCAGGACTGGCACTGTGCAGAGGGGCAGGACTGGCACCGTGCAGAGGGGGCAGGACTGGCACTGTGCAGAGGGGCAGGACTGGCACCGTGCAGAGGGGGCAGGACTGGCACTGTGTAGAGGGGGCAGGACTGGCACTGTGTAGAGGGGGCAGGACTGGCACCATGTAGAGGGGGCAGGGCTGGCACTAAGCAGAGGGGCAGGACTGGCACCGTGTAGAGGGGGCAGGACTGGTACTGTGTAGAGGGGGTAGGACTGGCATCATGTAGAGGGGGCAGGACTGGTACTGAGCAGAGGGGGCAGGACTGGCACCGTGTAGAGGGGGCAGGACTGACACCGTATAGAGGGGGTAGGACTGGCACCATATAGAGGGGGTAGGACTGGCACCATATAGAGGGGGCAGGACTGGCACCGGGTAGTGGGGCAGGACTGGCACCATATAGAGGGGGCAGGACTGGCACTGAGCAGAGGGGCAGGACTGGCACCATGCAGAGGGGGCAGGACTGGCACCGGGTAGCAGGACAGGACTGGCACTGTGTAGAGGGGGCAGGACTGGCACCGTGTAGAGGGGGCAGGACTGGCACCATGTAGAGGGGGCAGGACTAGCATCGTGTAGAGGGGGCAGGACTGGTACCATATTGAGGGGGCAGGACTGGTACCATATTGAGGGGGCAGGACTGGCACCATGTAGAGGGGGCAGGACTGGCACCGGGGAGAGGGGGCAGAACTGGCACCGGGTAGCGGGGCAGGACTGGCACCGTGTAGAGGGGGCAGGACTGGTACCATATAGAGGGGGCAGGACTGGCACCATATAGAGGGGGCAGGACTGGCACCATGTAGGGGGGGCAGGACTGGCACCATGTAGGGGGGGCAGGATGCTGATGTGTGGAGAAGGGAACTTTTGCAACTAGAGACATAGGAACAGGAGTTGGCCATTCAACCCCTCAAACCTGTTCAGTTAACTAGCGGCTGTTCTGTACATTGACTCCATCTACCCACCTTGTTCCCATATTGCTACCAAATAAAAACAAACATACGGAAAATCTGAGTGTTAGAAACCTGAAATAAGGACTTTGAGCATAGAGCTAATCAATCAGTGACTAAAGAGAAGCAACAGTTTGCATTTCAGAGGTTCCTTCTGCTGGTCTGGCACAAATTCTTCCAGCAATTTTAAAAGAATTCTCTTGTTCTGGACTGTTTCCTTTGTCATGTTTTGGTTGCCCTTTGTCCATTCTATATCAGGATCCTCTCCCTCCTACCTGTAGCACTTCAGGTGAAATGTTTTTTTGAATAAGTTTTGGATTAAATGAACATTTTGGCTCAGTGGGTGGCGCTCTCTGTTACATTCAGAAAGCCATTTGGTGAATGATGATACTGAAGATAATCTTTACTCAGTCTTACATTTACTAACAGAGTGAAACATTACAAGCATACACTTCCAAACTCAAATAAACTTCAGTTTCAGTAATTGTCTCTTTGAGAAGTACTGAGGGAGTACTACACTGTCAGAGCTGCCGTCTTTCAGTGAGACATTAAACTGAGGACCTGTTTGTCTTCTCCAGTGGATATTAAAGATCCCATGGCACTGTAGAAAAAGAGTTGGAGAGTATTCCCCCAGTGTCCTGTCCAACACTTACACTCCAATAAACATAATCAATATCACATTATCTGGCCATTCATCACATCACTGTTTGTGGGAGCTTCCTGTGTGTAAATTGGCAGCCCTGATTCACTGTTTTACAGAAGTGACTACAATTCCACAGTAATTGATTGACTGTGAAACACTATTGGATGACCTGAGATCATGAAAGGCGCCAGAGAAATGCGTGTTCTTTCTTTGGCTGTGTTGAATGAGCATTTTCTGGTTTATTTGCTTCTGTTATTTGTCCGGAGTCTGTTATTCTATCCCTCAAGGTCGCAGGACTCAGGCATTGCTTGTGTTTTGCTTCGTAGCAGGTGTTCAGAAAGTGAAGCCGACAGCACATCACAGCCTGACACTGCAGCCATTGGATAATCTTCCCATAAACCTCCCGCTACTGATTTAATAAGGCAATGATATATAGTATAGAACAAGTCACAAGCCAACTGGAATTTATCAAAATGCTAAGTGTGAATAATTTTTTAAAAACACAATGAAACCACAAGGATCAAACTTGTGTCAGTGCAGAAGGTCGTCAAGCAGAACACAGAACAGCAACATGACTGCTGATATATACTAATCATACTGACTTTTAACAAGTAACCCCCCCTTGCTAGTGAAGACACTGACTCTCACTGGGGTACAGGTCCCACACACACTGACTCTCACTGGGGTACGGGTCTCACACACACTGACTCTCACTGGGGTACGGGTCTCACACACACTGACTCTCACTGGGGTATGGGTCTCACACACACTAACTCTCACTGGGGTATGGGTCTCACACACACTGACTCTCACTGGGGTATGGGTCTCACACACACTGACTCTCACTGGGGTATGGGTCTCACACACACTGACTCTCACTGGGGTATGGGTCTCACACACACTGACTCTCACTGGGGTATGGGTCTCACACACACTGACTCTCACTGGGGTATGGGTCTCACACACACTGACTCTCACTGGAGTATGGGTTCCACACACACTGACTCTCACTGGGGTATGGGTTCCACACACACTGACTGTACCTAGTTCCTTTCTCTCATCAGGTTGAGAGTTGTACTTACAGTTGTGAATCCCTGACTCCCATTTGCGTCTACCCGCTTTGTGTACGCTCCTACTCATCTGCACTGAATTGAGGGGAGTTACATTGAGGGGAGTTACATTGAGGGGAGTTACATTGAGGGGAGTTACATTGAGGGGAGTTACATTGAGGGGAGAGAGGGAGTTTCTCAGCTTTCCAGGATCTTCCATCTGTGCTGTTGTTTAATTTGAGAAAAGTCAATTTGTTTTTTCATCTCCTCTATTCAGATAATGAGCCCCATGAGCTATTCTGCAGCCAGTGAATAGGCCAATACCTGGTCCCCTGCCTCTAATACTCTGGAACTGTAAAATTCAAAACCAATTCCAAAATCCTAATGGAATCTGATTATAAGTCACTACTTCAGCACTGGCCTTAGAAAACAGAAAGAATGTGCATTCTTGTAGCGCCTTTATGGCCTCAGAACATCCAAAAGCAATTTGCAGCCAGTGAAATATTTTTGAAGTGCGGTCACTTTTATAATGTAGGAAACACAGCAGCCAATTTGTGCACAGCAAGCTCCCGCCAAAATACAATACGAAAATGACCGATAATCTGTTTCAATGATGTTGGTTGAGGGATAAATATTGGCCACAGGACAAACTCCCCCCTGTTTTCCCTCAAACTAGTGCCATCTCACACAGCACTTCCTCAGTAATGTATTCAAACATCAGTCTGGATGTTGTGCTCAAGTTTGAGTGGGTCTTAAACCTGCAACCTTCTGATTGAGAGGTGAGAATGCTACCCCCTGAGCCAGGGCTGACACTATTTCCTGGTTGGAATAACTCACCCACACACTGCCCTCACCGGCCAGCATTAATCATCACTGCCATCTCCTGAGAGTGAGCTGATGGCATAAGCAGCTGAAGAGGCAGACTGAGCTGGAACCCTGTCTACAGTGGGAGAAGGAGCTGAGTTCAGCCTGTCTGATCAGTGCAGGAAGCTGGCTTCATGCTCCCTGCTTCCCTGCTGGAGGTGGATAGGTGGAAGATGCGTCGATCAGACAGACTGAAAAACAGACAAGGCAGATTGGAAATGTGAAGCAATAAAATAACAAAATAAATCACTGCAAGGAATATTACCTCAAAGACATTACTGAAAGCAGCCGAATAAAGTATCAACCCAGCCACCAAATAACAGCCTCACTGATTGGAATGTTTACAGGATTAATGGAGCAATATCGTCACAAGGAGACATTTTCATGCAGAGGCAGTTCCAGCTAATGAACAGTTTTTACACCTTAGAGTCTTGGAGGTCTACAACACAGAAAAAGGCCCTTCAGCCCATCGAGTCTGCGCCAATCAAACAAGTACCTAACTATTCTAATCCCATTTTCCAGCACTAGGCCCATAGCCTTGTATGCCATGGCATCGCAAGTGCACATCCAAATACTCCTTAAATATTATGAGGGTTTCTGCCTCTATCACCCTTTCAGGCAGTGAGTTCCAGATTCCCACCACCCTCTGGGTGAAAAAAATTCTTCCTCACATCCCCTCTAAACCTCCTGCCCCTTACCTTAAATCTATGATTCCTCCACCAAGGGGAAAAGTTCCTTCCTGTCTACCCTATCTATGCCCAGCCCTCGGTATCTGCCATAAGCCTTCCTTTTTCTCTTTATCCAATCCTGTATTTCCCTCGACATCCAGGATTCCCTGGATTTGTTGGTCCCATCCTTTATCTTTACTGGAATATGTTGGCCCTGTACTCTCCCTATTTCCTTCTTGAATGAGGCCCACTGCTCTGACGCAGATCTACCTAAAAGTAGCTGCTCACAGTCCATTCTGGCCAAATCATATCTGATCTTATTAAAATCAGCCTTCCCCCAGTTTAGAACTCTGATTTCTGGCCCATCCTTGCCCTTTTCTATAACAACGTTGAATCTAATGATCACTATCTGCAAAATGCTCCCCCACTGAAACCTCTACCACTTGCCTGGCTTCATTCCCTAAAATTAAGTCCAGGACCGCCCCCTCTCTTGTAAGACCTTCCACGTACTGGCTTAAAAAGCCCATCTGAATGCATTTTAAGATTTCCAATCCCTCTAAACCTATCACACTATGACTAACCCAGTTAATGTTGGGGAAGTTGAAATCCTCCCCTATCACTACCCTATTATTTTTACACTTCTCTGAAATTTGCTGATATATCTGCTGTTCTATTTCTCTCTGACTGTTTGGGGGCCTATAGTACACTCCCAACAATGTGATTGCTCCTTTTTTGTTTTTAAGTTCTACCCAAATGGCTTCATTTGAGGAGCCTTCCAAGATGTCATCCCTCCTTACTGCTGTAATTGATTCCTTGATCAATATTGCAATACCCCCTCCTCTTTTACCTCCTTCCCGGTCTCGTCTGAAGACCCTATATCCTGGAATATTGAGCTGCCAATCCTGCCCCTCTCTCAACCATGTCTCTGTGACAGCAATGACATCACACTTTCCATGTGTTAATTTGTGCCCTCAACTCATCTGCCTTATTTGTCAGACTCCTTGCATTAAAATAAATACCATCCAACCTTGCCAAAATTCCCTTGTGCCTGAACTGGCCTATAATTTGTATGCCTTCCAGACTCACTTGCTCTCTCTTCTAATTTTGGCTGCGCTTCTCCCCCTGCTGAACCTCCTCTCAGGATCCCACCCCCCTGCCAAGTTAGTTTAAACGCTCCCCATCAGCACTAGCAAACCTCCCCGCATTGGTCCCATTCCGTTTCAGGTGCAACCTGTCCACCTTGTACAGGTCCCACTGCCCCCAGAAACGGTTACAATGTCCCAGAAATCTAAAGCCCTCCCTCTTGCACCATCTCTCCAGCCACCCATTCATCTGGACTAACCTCCTATTTCTATACTCACTAGCGCATGGCACCAGAAGTAATCCAGAGATTACTACCTTTGAGATCCTGTTTTTAATCTGCTTCCTAGCTCCCTAAGTTCTGCTCGCAGGATCTCATCCCTCTTTCTACCTATGTCATTGTACCAACATGTACCACAAGCTCTGTCTGCTCCCCCCCCCCACCCTTTAGAATGCCCAGCAGCCATTGAGTGACATCCTTGACCCTGGCACCAGGGAGGCAACATACCATCTGGAGTCACGTCTACGGCCGCAGAAATGCCTGTCTGTTCCCCTTACTATCGAGTCTCCTACCACTATTGCTCTTCCCCTCTTTTTCCTCCCTCACTGTACAGCTGAGCCACTCATAGTGCCATGAGTGTGGCTGCACTCCCCAGAGGAACTGTCATTCTCGCCGTTTTCCAACACAGAAAAATGGTTCTTGAGCGAATGCACACTGGGGATTTTCTGACTACCTGCCTGACACCTTTCTTCTGGCTGATGGTCACCTATTCCCTCTCCATCTGCAGTCCCTTAAGCTGTGGGGTGACCACATCTAAAAACGTGCTATTCACGAAACTCTCAGCCTCGTGGATGCACCTCGGTGCCTCCAGCTGCTGCTCAAGCTCCGAAACTCAGAGCTCAAGTAGCTGCAGCTGGTGGCACTTCCTGCACACGTGGCCAATCAGGGTGCAAGGAATGTCTAGGACTTCCCACATGTTGCAGGCAGTACATAACATGGGACTGAGCTGCCCTGCCATGCTTCTAGTAGAAAAAAGACCCCTTACTTTAAGTTAAATATAGTAAAAGTTAAATTATTTATGTACTTTAAATAAAAATTAGAACTCTTATCTTCCCTTAACTTAATCTATTTTAAACTGGAGAAAAACACTTATCCACTACTCACCAATCAGCTCTCACTGTTGTGCTGATGTCACTTTTTGAAGCGTCCCCGCACTCGCGCTGGTTCTGATCTCTCCGCCGCTCTCTCGCACTGTTTTGTGATGTCACCCTTGTTATTTTCAACAAGAACTGACTGCAGAACACTCTTCCCAGACTGCTTCACCACAATGCTGACTGCAGGACACTCTTCCTGGACTGCTTCACCACGCTGCTGACTGCAGGACACTCTTCCCGGTCTGCTTCACCATGAAGCTCACTGCAGGACACTCTTCCCAGACTGCTTCACTGCAATGCTGACTGCAGGACACTCTTCCCAGATTGCTTCACCACGATGCTGACTGCATGACACTCTTCCCAGACTGCTTCACTGTGATGCTGACTGCAGGACACTCTTCCCAGATTGCTTCACCACGATGCTGACTGCATGACACTCTTCCCAGACTGCTTCACTGTGATGTTGACCGCAGGACACTCTTCCCAGGCTTATTCCACTGCGATGCTTCTCTTTCTCTTAAACAGAAAACACTGCATTTTCCAGCAGTTAGTGTTTTATCTGTTAACTTTTCTATTTGCATTTCAAGAGACTGCACTTTCATCCACTGTTTCCTCAGGCTCTCTCACAAGCTGGTGTCACCCTGACACCATGTTTATCTCTCGCCTCTGAGTCCGGGGGTTGTTGCTTCAAGCCCCACTCCAAATCTAAACATGAAACCTAGACTGACACTCCATTGCAGTACTAAGAGAGTGTCACATTGCCGGAAGTGCCGTCGTTTAGATGAGATGTTAAACTGAGACTCTCTCTGATGGACATAAAAGATCCCACGGCCACAATTCTAAGAAAAGAAGGGAGTTCCACCTGGTGACCTGGACAATATTTATTCCTCTAAAAGTGATTATCTGGTCACTATCGCATTGCACATTGTGGGATCTTGCTGTGCATGTATTAGCTGCCTTATTCCCTACATTACAAAGGTGACTATATTTCAAAAAGTACTTCATCTGCTGTAAAGCGCTTGGGACATCTTCAGGTTGTGAAAGTTGTAGAAATGTGAGTCTCCATTCCATCACTTACCGCTGTTTGCAGTTGCTGCAGCTTCTGAAGGGTATGTCCAGACTGCCCAGACACCAGGGAGAGTCCAGACTGCCCAGACACAGGAGAGTCCAGACTGCCCAGACACCAGGGAGAGTCCAGACTGCCCAGACACAGGAGAGTCCAGACTGCCCAGACACCAGGGAGAGTCCAGACTGCCCAGACACCGGGGAGAGTCCAGGCTACCCAGACACAAGGGAGAGTCCAGACTGTCCAGACACCGGGGAGAGTCCACACTACCCAGACATTGGGGAGAGTCCACACTGTCCAGACACCGAAGAGAGTCCAGACTGTCCAGACACCAGAGAGAGTCTAGACTGCCCAGACACTGGGAAGAGCCAAACTGCCCAGACACCGGGGAGAGTCCAGACTGTCCAGACACCGGGGAGAGTCCAGACTGCCCAGACCCTGTGGAGAGCCAGACTGTCCAGACACCGGGGAGAGTCCAGACTGTCCAGACACCGGGGAGAGTCCAGACTGTCCAGACACCAGGGAGAATCTAGACTGCCCAGACACTGCGGAGATTCCAGACTGCCCAGACACTGTAGAGAGAACAGACTGCACAGACACTGCGGAGAGTCCAGACTGCCCAGACACAGCAGAGAGTCCAGACTGCGCAGACACTGCGGAGAAACCACACTGCCCAGACACTGGGGAGAGCCCAGACTGCCCAGACACCAGTGAGAGTCCACACTGCCCAGACACTGCAGAGAATCCATCCAGACTGCCCTGACACTGGGGAGAGCCCAGACTGTTCAGACACAGGAGAGTCCAGACTGTCCGGACGCGGGGAGAGTCCACACTGCCCAGGCACTGTGAGCGTCCAGACTGTCCAGACACCAGGGAGAGTCCAGACTGCCCAGACACCAGGGAGAGTCCAGACTGTCCGGACACCGGGGAGAGTCCAAATTGTCTAGGCACCGAGGGTGGGATCGGTCAGACACTGAGGGGGGTGGATAGACACTGTGGCGGGGGTGGGGGGGGTGTGGGGGTTTTGCGGTGGGGGAGTGCTTGATGGTCTCAGCTCAGGAGCAGAGGGTTAAGTCAGATGAATGTTTGAGTTGAAGGCAGGTTCTGAAAATGTGGGTGTGGTGAAGGTCTGGCCTCTCCCCTCTGGATTGGGCAATGCCTCATTTTTGGACAGGGAGTGGCTAATCCTCCCACTCCACAAACCCACCCTGCCTGATCCTCAACCTTCTGCATTACCAGTAATCCTTCAGAAAATGGAACGGAAATCAGTCACAAACATTGAGAGATTGGTATCAGAGCTGTCTGGCTACACCCTCCCAGACACTGTGGAGAGTCCAGACTGCCCAGACACCCGGGAGAGGGTGTCACTCTGTCACTTACAAGGAGACACGTGCAGAACAGAGTGGCGAGTGATATTCTGTCTGTATTACTAACCCCCCTCCCCCAACCCCCCAGCTGAGGTGTTTCGTAGCTTCACTCGGTATCTCACTGTAACGACCTGTCTCACAGCGACACTCAATCTGTCCCCACAGATTCTGTAGAAGCTGCAGAATCTCCCCCAGTTGACAGCTCTGAATGGAAGATGGAGTGGGGTCAAATGTCTGGCCCCTGTCGGAGTCGGAGGGCTGAGGTGGGAGGGAAGTAGTTTGTGTGGTAGAGACAGTAAACCAAAGGACAGATCCTGCAGGGATCAAGCAAAACGTTTACCTCTGTGTCAGGATAATTGATTTGCTCCAGTACGAGTCGTAAATAAGGAAACATGCTTCATTTGAGAAAGCGCTTGTTTCATTTGCCTTTCTGTGCATCACAAGTGCAGTCTGACAGGAACTGACTGTGCCTCATATATTGCATTAGATAACTTATTATTTCACAGAAATGCACGCAGCTGGAAATCACAGTCACTCCAGTGATTTGAGCTATAGATTCAATCAGTTCTACAGCCCAGTTCCAATGTGGCTCTCAATTTTGCTCAGTGTTTAGAGTGTGGCTCTGGGAGAGCTCAGCCCCACTACCCCCATTGCAGCTCTGAATCAGAACCTCACTGACAACATATGGAGCATGAGGTTTTCTGGTCTTTGTGGTTCAGTGTTTGAGTCGTTGCATTGCCAGTTGGTAACACTCTTATCTCTGAGAAGGAAGGCGATGGGTACAGGTCCCCCTCCAGGAATGGAGCACAAAAAAAGCAAATCTGTCACTCCCGGTGTCATACTGAGGGAGTGCTGCACTGTCAAAAATGCTGTCTTTCAGATGAGATATTAAACCGAGAGCCTGTCTCTCAGCTAGAAAAAAAAAAGGAAAAGGTCCTTTTTCATTACTTCAGAGAAGAGCAGGCACCTTCTCCCCAGTGTCCTGGCCCAATATTTATCCCATAATCAACGTCACAAAAACAGAGCATCTGGTCATTATCACAGTGCTGTTTGTGGGAGCTTGCTGTGCGAATTGACTGCCCCATTTCCTGCGTTACACTTTTAAAGTACCTCAATGCCTGTAAGTCATTTTGGGATGGTTGTGAAAGAAGCTGTATAAATGCAAGTTCTTTTTGACCTGACTGAGAAGCAAGTGTTAGGAACTGTAGGAATTTCCTGACCAATCACTTGTTTTCCCGAAGGTGCTTTTGTGAGTGAGTAAAGGGGGGGGCGAGGGTCGGGGGTCAGGTGGAGGGGGGTGGGTGGTGTGGGGGTGTGGTGGGGGAGAGGCAGGGTAAGGGGGAGGTGCGATGGGTGGGGGGGATGTGCGGGTGGGTGGGGGGCAAGATGGGGGGTGAGGTGGGGGTAGGGGAGGTGATGAGAGGGGTGGGGAAGTGGGGATGTAGGGGGGAGGTGTGGGGAGTGGGGGGATGGGGGTTCAGGTGGAGGGGGGTGGGGAGGTGGGGTTGGGGTTGTGGGGGGTGGAGGTAAGGGGGAAAGTGGGGGTGAGGGAGGAGGTGGGGGGGGTGGGGGTAGGGGGGAGATGCAGGGGGGTCATGCTGAAGCTGCCAGAATTAGAGGAGTGCAGATACCTGAGAGGGTTGTGGGGCTTTGGGGCTTTGGGGTTGTGGGGTTTTGGGGCTGTGGGGCTGGGGGACTCAGGGGCTGTGGGGTTGTGGGGTTGTGGGGTTGTGGGGTTGTGGGTCTGTGGGGTTGTGGGGTTGTGGGGCTGTGGGGCTGTGGGGTTGTGGGGCTGTGGGGCTGTGGGGTTGTGGGGCTGTGGGGTTGTGGGGCTGTGGGGCTGGGGGGTTGTGGGGCTGTGGGGTTGTGGGGTTGTGGGGTTGTGGGGCTGTGGGGTTGTGGGGTTGTGGGGTTGTGGGGTTGTGGGGTTGTGGGGCTGTAGGGATGTGGGGCTGTGGGGTTGTGGGGCTGTGGGTCTGTGGGGTTGTGGGGCTGTGGGGTTGTGGGGCTGTGGGGTTTTGGGGCTGTGGGGCTGTGGGGTTGTGGGGCTGTGGGGTTGTGGGGTTGTGGGGCTGTGGGGTTGTGGGGCTGTGGGGTTTTGGGGCTGTGGGGCTGTGGGGTTGTGGGGCTGTGGGGCTGTGGGGTTTTGGGGCTGTGGGACTGTGGGGTTGTGGGGTTGTGGGGTTGTGGGGCTGTGGGGTTGTGGGGTTGTGGGACTGTGGGACTGTGGGGCTGTGGGGCTGTGGGGTTGTGGGGCTGTGGGGTTGTGGGGCTGTGGGGTTTTGGGGCTGTGGGGTTGTAGGGCTGTGGGGCTGTGGAGCTGTGGGATTGTGGGGTTGTGGGGTTGTGGGGCTGTGGGTTTGTGGGACTGTGGGGTTGTGGGACTGTGGGGCTGTGGGGCTGTGGGGTTGTGGGGTTGTGGGGTTGTGGGGCTGTGGGTCTGTGGGACTGTGGGGCTGTGGGGCTGTGGGGCTGTGGGGTTGTGGGACTGTGGGGCTGTGGGGTTGTGGGGCTGTGGGGTTGTGGGGCTGTGGGACTGTGGGGCTGTGGGGCTGTGGGGTTGTGGGGCAGTGGGACTGTGGGGCTGTGGGACTGTGGGGCTGTGGGACTGTGGGGCTGTGGGGTTGTGGGGTTGTGGGGTTGTGGGCTTTTGGGGCTGTAGGGTTGTAGGGCTGTGGGGCTGTGGAGCTGTGGGTCTGTGGATCTGTGGGTCTGTGGGACTGTGGGGCTGTGGGGCTGTGGGGCTGTGGGACTGTGGGGCTGTGGGACTGTGGGGTTGTGGGGCTGTGGGGCTGTGGGGTTGTGGGGCTGTGGGGTTATGGGGCTGTGGGGCTGTGGGGTTGTGGGTCTGTGGGACTGTGGGGCTGTGGGGCTGTGGGACTGTGGGGCTGTGGGACTGTGGGGCTGTGGGACTGTGGGGTTGTGGGGCTGTGGGGCTGTGGGGTTGTGGGGCTGTGGGGCTGTGGGGCTGTGGGGCTGTGGGGTTGTGGGGCTGTGGGGCTGTGGGGTTGTGGGGCTGTGGGGCTTTGGGGTTGTGGGGCTGTGGGGCTGTGGGGTTTGGGTCTGTGGGTTGTGGGGTTTGGGGCTGTGGGGCTGTGGGGTTGTGGGGCTGTGGGGCTTTGGGGTTCTGGGGCTGTGGGGCTGTGGGGTTTGGGGCTGTGGGGTTGTGGGACTGTGGGGCTGTGGGGTTGTGGGGCTGTGGGGCTCTGAGGTTTGTGGCTGTGGGGTTGTGGGACTGTGCGACTGTGGGGTTCTGGGGTTGTGGGACTGTGGGGCTGTGGGGCTTTGGGGTTGTGGGGCTGTGGAGCTGTGGGGTTGTGGGGCTGTGGAGCTGTGGGCCTTTGGGGCTGTGGGGAGTGGGGTTGTGGGGTTGTGGGACTGTGGGGCTGTGGAGTTGTGGGGCTGTGGGGCTGTGGGGTTGTGGGGCTGTTGAGCTGTGGGGCTTTGGGGCTGTGAGGAGTGGGGTTGTGTGGTTGTGGGACTGTGGGGCTGTGGGGTTGTGGGGCTGTGGGGCTGGAGATAGGGAGAGATGAAGTCATGGATGGATTTGAAAACAAAGATGAGAATTTTAAAATTGAGGCGTTGTCAGATGGGGAGGTGTCGGTTTTCTAGGACCCTCAACCCAAGGAATTGCCTGGTGAGTTGGAAGTGGAGTCAACCTACAGAAAACTTTTACAGAACCCGTATCAAGGCTTCTTCAGATTATAACTGCATTTCAAGGTGAAATCTATTGTTAGAAATTATCTGGAACTGGAACAAGGACAGTGGGAGCTGATGGGAGTTGATGGGCAGGCGAGTTGAAATGTGATCCGGTACACAGAGGAGTTGAGAATTAGCAACTTCGAGTCACAACCTCACCACAGTAGATGGTCAGAGTGAACAGTGCGTGACCCCTCGCATCTCCCACACCACAGTGTGCGCGACCCCTCGCATCTCCCACACCACAGTGTGCGCGACCCCTCGCATCTCCCACACCACAGTGTGCGCGACCCCTCGCATCTCCCACACCACAGTGTGCGCGACCCCTCGCATCTCCCACACCACAGTGTGCGCGACCCTTCGCATCTCCCACACCACAGTGTGCGCGACCCCTCGCATCTCCCACACCACAGTGTGCGCGACCCCTCGCATCTCCCACACCACGGGCAGAACATTTTGCTGAATGGGCGGGCATGCGCCTGAATCACTCAATCGTGAAATAGTGCGTGATGTCGTTGGGTAAGTGTCCCGACATCATCGCATACTCGCCCGATATTTCGGTTGGTGGATGTGTGCTAAACTCGGAAGTGCGCCCACCGCCCACTGACAATTAAGAGGGCAATTAAGCCCATTAACAGCACAATTAACAGAGATTATTCACTGCCCGTCCAACATTACGGTTGGCGGGCGAGCAGGCAAATAGGGCGGAATGAGGTTTCCGTGATAAATTAAAATAAAAATACATTTCTATTTTACCTGTGACCTTTATTTTAGGTTGTTCAGGTCTTCAGCTCCCTGGGGACAGCTCTCTGCTTTCAGAGAGGCCGCACCCACACTGACTTCAGAGCTCGCCGTCCTCCCACCCCACCGTGGCTTCACACTCGCTGGCCGTTAATCGGCCAGTCAGCGTGAATTTGCAGTTCGAGGCCGATCGCGGTCCACAGTCTGTTCCCCAGCCGATCCCAGACCCACCTACCCGCCGAACTGAAAATTCTGCCCCACATTTCGATGAACAGGGAGGGCTGTCTGGCCTACCGGCAATGACTGACATCACTCAAGAGTCACTTACTTTTAAGTATTAGATTTGAGGTGTTTAATGTCTTTCCTCATACTAATAGCTGTGGCTAATTTGCGTTACTGACAGCACATTCCCCTGCTTTCAGCACTTTGCTGTAATACAGTGACTAGCACAGACAGTGGGACATCAGGTAATAATGAGTCATGGAATTTTCAGGAGGAAATGTCTGCAAGCTGAATTCCATGCAGTTGCATGAATCTTTTGAGAGGAGGAGCAGTGGTGCCTTGGATAGCTGCTGCTTTGAGAGAGAGAGGGAGGGAAGGAGCCCAGACTGGGAATCTCATTTGGATGTGTTGTAACTGTGACATTTAATTGCTGCTTGATACATAATTAAATTACGGCTTCAGTTGTCGCAAATTACTATTAAGCCTCTCGTTTGAAATAGAGGTGGGAAATTAGAATAACTACTGATTAGGTTCATTGGCCTGAAATCAATGCTTCAGTCACTGGAGACCACTTGATCATATCTGCAACAAAAACTTCACACCTCTTCTCTTCTGGAGGTCCTGACTTGTTGCTGTTCAGAATCTGGCTGAAGTGGCCATTCAGTTACAGGAGGAACCCCAGCTCAATCATATCCTTGCCTGATATCAACAGCAACAACAGCTTACATTTATATCGTGCCAATAACAAAGCAAAATGTCCCAAATGGCACTCCATAGCAGCAATGATCAAATAAAATTTGACATTCAGCTACATAAAGAGATATGAAGACAAGTGACAAAAAGCTTTGCCAAAGAGGCAGGTTTTAAGGAGCATCTTACAAGGCAGAAAGAGAGATGCAGAGACATTTAGGGATGGAATTCCAGAGCTCAGAGCCTCGGCAGCTAAAGGTACGGACACTATGGTCGACCGACTAACATCGGGGAAGTGCAAGAGACCAGAAATAAAGGAGCAGAGATTTTTTTTTTGTTTCAATCATGGGATGTGGGCTTCACTGACTAAGCCAGCTTTTATTGCCCATCCCTTAAGAAGGTTGTGGTGAGCTGCCTTCTTGAACCATTGCAGTCCATGTGGTGTAGGTACACCCACAGTGCTGTTAGGGAGGGAGTTCCAGGATTTTGACCCAGCAACGGTGAAGGAACAGCGATATATTTCCAAGTCAGGATGATGAGTGACTTGGAGGGGAACTTCTAGGTGGTGGTGTTCCCATCTATCTGCTGCCCTTGTCCTTCTAGATAATAGTGGTCATGAGTTTGGAAGGTGCTGCCTAAACAGCCTTGGTGAGTTCCTGCAGTGCATCTTGCAGATGGTACACACTGCTGCTATTGCGTGTCAGTGGTGGAGGGAGTGAATGATTGTGGATGTGGTGCCAATCAAGTGGGTTGTTTGTTCTGGATGATGTCAAGCAGCTGTACTCATCCAGGCAAGTGGGGAGTATTCCATCACACTCCTGACTTGTGCCTTGTAGATGGTGGACAGGCTTTGGAGAGTCAGGAGGTGAGTTACTAGCTGCAGGATTCCCAGCCTCTGACCTGCTCTTGGAGCCACAGTATTTATATGGCTGGCCCAGTTCAGTTTCTGGTCAATGGTAACTTGCAGGATGTTGATAGTGAGGGATTCAGTGATGGTAATGCCATTGAATATCAAGGAGAGATGGTTAGATTCTCTCTTGTTGGAGATGGTCATTGTCTGGCATTTGTGTGGCACAATTGTTACTTACCACTTGTCAGCCCAAGCCTGGATATTGTCCAGATCTTGTTGCATTTGGACATGGACTGCTTTAGTGTCTGAGGAGTAGTGAATGGTGCTGAACATTGTGCAATCATCAGTGAACATCCCCACTTCTGACCTTATGATGGAAGGAAGGTCATTGATGAAGCAGCTGAAGATGGTTGGGCCGAGGACACTACCCTGAGGAACTCCTTCAGTGATGTCCTGAAGCTGAGATGACTGACCTCCAACAACCACAACCATCTTCCTTTGTGCTGGGTATGACTCCAATCAGTGGAGAGATTCCCCCCTGATTTCCATTGACTCCAGTTTTGCTAGGGCTCCTTGATGCCACACTCTGTCATATGCTGCCTTGATGTCAAGGGCAGTCACTCTCACCTCACCTCAGAAGTTCAGCTCTTTTGTCCATGTTTGAACCAAAGCTGTAATGAGGTCAGGAGCTGAGTGGCCCTGGCGGAACCCAAACAGGGTGTCTGTGAGCAGGTTATTGCTAAGCAAGTGCCGCTTGATAGCACTGTTGATGACCCCTTCCATTACTTTACTAATGATTGAAAATAGACTGATGGGGCAGTAATTGGTCAGTTTTGATTTGTCCTGCTTTTTGTGTACAGGACATACCTGGGCATTTTTCCACATAGTCGGGCAGGTGCCAGTGTTGTAGCTGTACTGGAACAGCTTGGCTAGGGGCACAGCAAGTTCTGGAGCACAAATCTTCAGTACAATTGCTGGAATGTTTTCAGAGCCCATAGTCTTTGCACTCTCCAGTGCCTTCAGCTGTTTCTTGATATCACAAGGGGTGAATCAAATTGGCTGAAAACTGACATCTGTGATGCTGGGAACCTCCAGAGGAGGCCAAGATGGATCATCCACTTGGTACTTCTGGCTGAAGATTGTTGCAAATGCTTCAGCCTTATCTTTTGCACTGATGTGCCGGACTCCTCCATCATTGGGGATGGGGATATTGGTGGAGCCTCCTCCTCCAGTGAGTTGTTTGATTGTCCACCACCATTCACAACTGGATGTGGCAGGACTGCAGAGCTTAGATCTGATCCATTGGTTGTAGGATTGCTTAGCCCTGTCTATCACTTGCTGCTTATGCTGTTTGGCATGCAAGTACTCCTATATTATAGCTTCACCAGGTTGACACCTCATTTTTAGGTATGCCTGGTGCTGCTCCTGGCATTCCTTCCTGCACTCTACATTGAACCAGGGTTGATCCCCTGGCTTGATGGTAATGGTAGAGTGGGGGTTATGCCAGGTCATGAGGTTACAGATTGTGTTTTGAGTATAATTCTACGCTGTTGATGGCCCACAGCACCTCATGGATGCCCAGTCTTGAGTTGCTAGATCTGTTCGAAATCTATCCCATTTAGCATGGTGTTAGTGCCACACAACATGATGGAGGGTATCCTCAATGTGAAGGCGGGACTTCGTCTCCACAATGACTGCGCAGTGGTCAATCCTACTGATACTGTCATGGACAGACGTATCTGTGGCAGACAGGTTGCTGAGGCTGAGGTCAAGTATGTTTTTCCTTTTTGTTTGTTCCCTCACCACCTGCCGCAGACCCTGTTTAGCAGCTATGTCATTTAGGACTCGGCCAGCTCAGTCAGTAGTGGTGCTACCGAGCCACTCTTGGTGATGGACATTGAAATTTCCTACCCAGAGTACATTCTGCGCCCTTGCCACCCTCGGTGCTTCCTCCAAATGGTGTTCAACATGGAGGAGCACTGATTCATCAGCTGAGGGAGGGCGGTACGTGATAATCAGCAGGAGGTTTCCTTGCCCATGTTTGACCTGATGCCATGAGACTTCATGGGGTCCGGAGTCAATGTTGAGGACTCCCAGGGCAACTCCCTCCCTACTGTACATCACTGTGTCGCCACCTCTACTGGGTCTGTCTTGTCTGGGACATTATCTGTAAGGTATGATTATGTAAGGATGACTATGTCAGGCTGTTGCTTGACTAGTCTGTGAGGCAGCTTTTACAATTTTGACACAAGCCCCCAGATGTTAATAAGGAGGACTTTGCAGGGTCGACAGGGCTGAGTTTGCCATTGTTGTTTCCAGTACCTAGGTCAATGGCTTTTAGACTTTTTAGCCGTTCGATACAACTGAGTGGTTTGTTAGGCCATTTCAGAGTCAACCACATTGCTGGAGGTCTGGAGGGTTTACCGGTTGGACCATATGATATATTATAATCACCAAGCATTTTGTTATATTGCCTTCTCTGCTGCCCTCTCTGTTGGAGAGTTGTAATTAAAGTTAGTTCAATAATGGCTGCTTGCCGTTGAGAACGTGTTAGTCTTAGTGCAACACATAGCAGAACGATAGTGATGATGCTGGGATGGAATTCTTTTTTTACATTTCATTTGAGAAATTAAGCACCGAAGAACATTGTGACACAACCTTTGGAATTTCTGAAATCCATTTTCAGGAAGTTTGAGCAATTTGAAAGATTGCTCCGTGTGCACATAATTTTCAGGTACGCAGTGAATCAGCACAGTACATCATTGAAAAAATGTCACTGAAGGCATATTTGAGGACAATAGGGGAATTTACCCCTAACAAAGAGGACTGGTCTAATTACAAACCAAGGTTACACATTGGGCTGAAAGCAAATAAAATAGGAGGTGAGGATAAAGTAACTGCTTTCTTCACCATGGGGCCAGATGCCTTTGAGGTAGTGTCTAACCAATGTTGTCAAAGAGACCCCAGTACTATGGAATATGCTGAAATTAAAGAGATCCTTGACTCACATTATGGCATGACTAAGAGTGAAATTGCACTGAGAGTTATGTTCCGTCAGGAAGCAGTTGCCAAGTGAGACTGTTCCACATTACATTCTCAAATTAAAGAAACTGTCTCGTCACAGTGGGTTTGGCACAAACTTAGAAATCAATCTGAGAGACATGTTCATAGTAGGCCTAAAGAACAATAAAATCCAGGCCAAGCTTTTGAAAAAGGCAATAAGCTGACGTGAAAGGAGAACCCAGCCAAGGACGTGGCAGAAAGAGATAGTTTCAAATTGCAGGGAGCTCTTTTCCTGAGTCAGCAGGAGAGGGTGACTGGATTTCAGCGAGATCCAGGCCAGGTTCATAGTCTCAGAGTTAGAAATTTAGATGCCACCCTTGCAAATGATACCTACCAACAATTTAAATGCACCCCCCCCCCCCCTTTTCCAGTCAAAGTGCTGTGCCAGTGGGAAAATTTGTCATAGCCAGATAGCATGCAGGAATAGAGGAAACAATAATGCCCAGGTGCAATTGAGCATGTGTTAGTTTTACTCAGTGCAATACACCAGAGAGGATTACAGAGATAGAGAGGGCTGACACCATGGAAGGATTTGAAACCACTGACGAGAATTGCCAGACCAGGAGCCAATATCAGTCACCAAACGGGAGAGGAGATGGTTGAACAGGACTTCATGCGAACTTGGAGACAAGGAGCAGAGTTTTGGAGGCTGTAAGATGAGAAGTCAGCCAGGAGAGCATTGAAATAGTCAGGTTTGTAGCTATATTCCAGCAGGGACACGGGATGGCTGTCAGTAGTGGGATCTTGGGTTTTCTCCCCCACTCCCTAGTCCAGGAACACAAAAACTAATAAGATTGGTCCAGCTACAAATCTAGATCTAATCAACTAATTATGGAGATTTCAACTGGAGGATTGTGTCCAGGACACTTTAGGAAGATGTCAAGGCCTCCCTCACACCGAGTGCCCAAAGCTTTGTGATCTGCGAGTAAGGTCAGTAAAAATTCTGCTCAGGGATGGGGAACTTCGTTTATATGGATAGGTTGGAGAAGTCGGGGTTGTTTTCAATGGAGAGAAGAAAATTGGGGGGAGATTTGATGGAGGAAAACAAAATCATGAGAGGTTGGACAGAGCAGATCAGGAGAAACTGTTCTCATGGGTGGAAGGATTGAAAACCAGAGGGCACTGATTTAAAGTGATTGGCAAAACAACCAGCAGCAACTTGAGGTAAAACTTTCATTTACACAGTCTGTGGTTAGGGCCTGGAATGCAGAGGCAGATTCAATCGTGGCTTTCAAAATAGAATTGTATCATCTGAAGAGGAAAAACTTGCAGGTTACAGGATGAGGCAGGGAGTGGGACTAACTGAGTTGCTCTTACAGAGAGAGCCAGCATAGACATGACAGGCCGAATGCCTCCTTCTGTGCTGTAACCATTCTGTTGATTCTAGCTCAGCACAGCCAGGAATCAAATCAAAGGCCCCACAACAGATGTATATACCCCCTGAGCCATTACCACCCAGCATAGACCCTATCAGATCTCTCGAGATCTCTGTTACATGAAGGAAAATGAAGAACAATTGGGCTCACAGCCATTGGCACTTCAGAAACCATTAATTCTGATCTCAAACGCCGTAAGTGAGTTGTTATCTGTTATGTGAAAAAAAACCATTTCCTTTGGGTGCTATTTGTGTCGAAATCATAAACTTGCCTATAAAAAATGAGTTTATAGTGTCAGCGAAGTGAGCACTCAGAGGAAATCCCCACTCCCTGATGGTCACTGCTGTTACCATGGTAACACACTGATCCAGCGGACACTGAAAGAGCAGTAAAGAAACAGCCAGCTTTCTGTTTCCTTAGTGGGAATTTGGTTCAGGTGACCAGATACCAAGTATTGAGGATGGGAGCAGTGGGCTGGCCCTGCAGTTACCAATTCACAGTGGGTCTGGAAGCAACAATGCAAACCAAGAGCAGATGGCAGTCGTAGAGAATCATCAGTCAGTGTACAGCACTCTCACCTTCAAATCTCACTCCAGAAAATTGAGTACGTAATCTAGGCTGACACACCAGTGCAGTACTGAGGAAGCACCACACTGTCAGAAGCTCAGTACTGAGGGAGTACTGCACTGTCAAAGGCTCAGTACTGAGGGAGTGCCGCACTGTCAGAGGGTCAGTACTGAGGGAGTGCTGCACTGTCAGAGGGTCAGTACTGAGGGAGTGCCGCACTGTCAGAGGGTCAGTACTGAGGGAGTGCTGCACTGTCAGAGGGTCAGTACTGAGGGAGCGCTGCACTGTCAGAGGGTCAGCACTGAGGGAGTACTGCACTGTCAGAGGCTCAGTACTGAGGGAGTGCCGCACTGTCAGAGGGTCAGTACTGAGGGAGTGCTGCACTGTCAGAGACTCAGTACTGAGGGAGTGCAGCACTGTCAGAGGGTCAGTACTGAGGGAGTGCCGCACTGTCAGAGGGTCAGTACTGAGGGAGTGCTGCACTGTCAGAGTGTCAGTACTGAGGGAGTGCTGCACTGTCAGAGGGTCAGTACTGAGGGAGCCCTGCACTGTCAGAGGGTCAGCACTGAGGGAGTACTGCACTGTCAGAGGCTCAGTACTGAGGGAGTGCCGCACTGTCAGAGGGTCAGTACTGAGGGAGTGCTGCACTGTCAGAGGGTCAGTACTGAGGGAGTGCCGCACGGTCAGAGGGTCAGTACTGAGGGAGTACTGCACTGTCAGAGGCTCAGTACTGAGGGAGTGCCGCACTGTCAGAGGGTCAGTACTGAGGGAGTGCTGCACTGTCAGAGGGTCAGTACTGAGGGAATTCTGCACTATCAGAAGGTCAGTACTGAGGGAGTGCTGCACTGTCGGAGAGTCAGTACTGAGGGAGTGCTGCACGGTCGGAGGCACAGTACCAAAGGAATGTAGTACAGTCGGAGGGTCAGTACTGAAGGAGTGCAGCATTGTTGGAGGTTCAGTACTGAGGGAGTGCTGCACTGTTGGATGATCAATACTGAGGGAGTGCCGCGCTGTCAGAGGGTCAGTACTGAGGGAGTGCTGCACTGTCAGAGGGTCAGTACTGAGGGAGCGCTGCACTGTCAGAGGCTCAGTACTGAGGGAGTGCTGTGCTGTCAGAGGGTCAGTGCTGAGGGAGTGCTGCACTGTCAGAGGGTCAGTACTGAGGGAGCGCTGCACTGTCAGAGGGTCAGTACTGAAGGAGTCCTGCGTTGTTGGAGGGTCAGTACTGAGGGAATGCTGCACTATTGTAGGGTCAGTACTAAGGCAGTGCTGCACTGTCAGAGGGTCAGTACTGAGGGAGCACTGCACTGTCAGAGGGTCAGTACTGAAGGAGTCCTGCGTTGCTGGAGGGTCAGTACTGAGGGAGTGCTGCACTGTCAGAGGGTCAGTACTGAGGGAGTGCTGCACTGTCAGAGGGTCAGTACTGAGGGAGTGCCGCACGGTCAGAGGGTCAGTACTGAGGGAGTACTGCACTGTCAGAGGCTCAGTACTGAGGGAGTGCCGCACTGTCAGAGGGTCAGTACTGAGGGAGTGCTGCACTGTCAGAGGGTCAGTACTGAGGGAATTCTGCACTATCAGAAGGTCAGTACTGAGGGAGTGCTGCACTGTCAGAGGGTCAGTACTGAGGGAGTGCTGCACTGTCAGAGGGTCAGTACTGAGGGAGCCCTGCACTGTCAGAGGGTCAGCACTGAGGGAGTACTGCACTGTCAGAGGCTCAGTACTGAGGGAGTGCCGCACTGTCAGAGGGTCAGTACTGAGGGAGTGCTGCACTGTCAGAGGGTCAGTACTGAGGGAGTGCCGCACGGTCAGAGGGTCAGTACTGAGGGAGTACTGCACTGTCAGAGGCTCAGTACTGAGGGAGTGCCGCACTGTCAGAGGGTCAGTACTGAGGGAGTGCTGCACTGTCAGAGGGTCAGTACTGAGGGAATTCTGCACTATCAGAAGGTCAGTACTGAGGGAGTGCTGCACTGTCGGAGAGTCAGTACTGAGGGAGTGCTGCACGGTCGGAGGCACAGTACCAAAGGAATGTAGTACAGTCGGAGGGTCAGTACTGAAGGAGTGCAGCATTGTTGGAGGTTCAGTACTGAGGGAGTGCTGCACTGTTGGATGATCAATACTGAGGGAGTGCCGCGCTGTCAGAGGGTCAGTACTGAGGGAGTGCTGCACTGTCAGAGGGTCAGTACTGAGGGAGCGCTGCACTGTCAGAGGCTCAGTACTGAGGGAGTGCTGTTCTGTCAGAGGGTCAGTGCTGAGGGAGTGCTGCACTGTCAGAGGGTCAGTACTGAGGGAGCGCTGCACTGTCAGAGGGTCAGTACTGAAGGAGTCCTGCGTTGTTGGAGGGTCAGTACTGAGGGAATGCTGCACTATTGTAGGGTCAGTACTAAGGCAGTGCTGCACTGTCAGAGGGTCAGTACTGAGGGAGCACTGCACTGTCAGAGGGTCAGTACTGAAGGAGTCCTGCGTTGCTGGAGGGTCAGTACTGAGGGAGTGCTGCACTGTCAGAGGGTCAGTACTGAGGGAGTGCTGCACTGTCAGAGGGTCAGTACTGAGGGAGTGCCGCACGGTCAGAGGGTCAGTACTGAGGGAGTACTGCACTGTCAGAGGCTCAGTACTGAGGGAGTGCCGCACTGTCAGAGGGTCAGTACTGAGGGAGTGCTGCACTGTCAGAGGGTCAGTACTGAGGGAATTCTGCACTATCAGAAGGTCAGTACTGAGGGAGTGCTGCACTGTCGGAGAGTCAGTACTGAGGGAGTGCTGCACGGTCGGAGGCACAGTACCAAAGGAATGTAGTACAGTCGGAGGGTCAGTACTGAAGGAGTGCAGCATTGTTGGAGGTTCAGCACTGAGGGAGTGCTGCACTGTTGGATGATCAATACTGAGGGAGTGCCGCGCTGTCAGAGGGTCAGTACTGAGGGAGTGCTGCACTGTCAGAGGGTCAGTACTGAGGGAGCGCTGCACTGTCAGAGGCTCAGTACTGAGGGAGTGCTGTGCTGTCAGAGGGTCAGTGCTGAGGGAGTGCTGCACTGTCAGAGGGTCAGTACTGAGGGAGCGCTGCACTGTCAGAGGGTCAGTACTGAAGGAGTCCTGCGTTGTTGGAGGGTCAGTACTGAGGGAATGCTGCACTATTGTAGGGTCAGTACTAAGGCAGTGCTGCACTGTCAGAGGGTCAGTACTGAGGGAGCACTGCACTGTCAGAGGGTCAGTACTGAAGGAGTCCTGCGTTGCTGGAGGGTCAGTACTGAGGGAGTGCTGCACTGTCAGAGGGTCAGTACTGAGGAAGTGCTGCACTGTCAGAGGGGCTGTTTTGGTCTTTCAGCTGACACTTTAAACCATGGCCTTGTTTGTCTTCATAAATATGTCACAGTTCTTTGGAGAATTCTCCTCAGCTCCAGCTATCCTCAGAGGTAAAACTTTCTTTTACCATCTCTTGACTGTGGATGCCCTAGTCCCTTGTTCTGGCTACTTTTACAATACTTCCAAGCTAATTCAGCTGATTACTTCCTTTTACAAGACACTGAGGACCACTGTACATTCTCCCACTTGCTTCAAACTAGGCAATCTTCCATCTTCTGTTCACTCATAAGATTCAAACTGAGATTAAGTCTCATCTGCATTCCACATGGTCAGTGATGATGTTATTTCTTTACTCTGCATACAGTTCAGGTCTATCTAACTCATTTATGTTGGCTAACTCTCCCAGCAAGCCACAAGCTGCATCAGAGAACTTCAATTAGCCCCACCCATCTCCATGGTGACACAGCCTGGGCTGTCCTCAAACTGACATTTATGTTAATTATCCCTCATTTACAATTTCCTTTTGATCTGATGAAGTAAATGGGATTTACAACCTTTGCGCTTACCAAACGTTTTTAAACTAATTTAGCTTTAACTCCCAAAACAAAACATCTCTCTGGAGTGTCTTTGCTGCAAGCATTACAGACATCAGGTTTCCAGCTCTTTAGCTCAGTAAGCCTACCTGCTGTTTTACAGCTCTCTCTCCCGTCTATACTGTCAGTGTTTCTTGAGTCGTGCTCAGATAGCTCAGTTTAATACAATGCAGTTTCTGATACCATTCCTTCACTGTCTCTGGGTCGAAATCCTGGAACTACCTCCCCAACAGCACTGTGGGTGTACCTACACCACATGGTCTGCAGCGGTTCAAGAAGGCAGCTCACCACCACCTTCTCAAGGGCAACTAGGGATAGGCAATAAACTTGCTGGCCCAGCCAGCGACGCCCACATCCTGTGAAAGAATAAAAAAAGCTATCCTGTAACGGCCATCCTTTGTACTGTAATTCTGAAAACCTGTTTCTGGTTCAGCTGATTGGTATTTTTGAATTGTTTGTTTTTTTCCTAATGATGGATAAATCTTGCAAGTCCCAGAGCTCGAGTTATCACATTTATGGCTTTAGAATCTGTAACATTGATGAGAGGAAGGCAGAATTTTTGTAAAAGGTGTGAGATTCATTGATCTTTGCTTGTCTTGCTGGAGATTGATTAAGACCCTGTGGGCTTGTTGCAGAGTTTTAAGTCTGCGTTAAACCACACACTGGCTGACAGTAATTGATGAACTATTGGCACAGCCACAGCACCAGTGCCAAATCTATAATACTCCCTCCTCTCCTGACTCTGCATCTACAACTCTCCGTACATTGTCCCATTTTCCATGGCTCTCATGTGGTTGTCTCTTCTCAGATCCTTTCCTGTCATAACTTCCCCCTTTCAAAATTACTGTCATCAACTCCTCCTCAAAAAAACACCTTGATCCCACTGTCCTTGCAAGTGACTTGCCCACTCCAGTCTTCCTTTCCTCCCAAAGGCCCTTGGAATCGAGTGGTGCCTCCCTAAACATTGACTATCTCTCCCAATTCTTTCAGGTTTCTGTTCCTGCCAAGCATTGATGCAGCCTTAATCACAGCCACAGTGATATATTCTGTGATTATACATGTGCTATATTATCTCGTCATGTTTTCCTCAACTCTTCGCAGCCTTTGACACAGCTGACCACAAACATTCCCTTCAATGCCTCTCTTCCCAGCTTAATTGGATAGCCCTGGTTTCACTCTTAACTAACTGTAGCCAGAGAATATGCTATTATTACCTCCCTTCTTGCGACCAAACTATTACCTCCAAGAGCCACCACCCCTGACCTTCCCCAAGAATCTATCCCTGACCCCTCCTCTGCCTCATCTAAATGTTGCTCCTTAGTGACATTATCCACAGACATGGGATTAGATCGTTCCACATGGACACTCATGACATTGATCACCTCTCCACTGCTCCCGTGTTGTTGGGGTGCTTGTCCAACATTCAATCCTAGATGGGTCGCAACTTCCTCCAGTTAAAAATTGGGAAGGTTCCTCAACACAAACCCCATTTTCAGGAACATGTTTCCACTCCCTCCCTGGCCATTTTCAGGTTTAACCTGATCACTTGCAACCTCAGTGTCCTATCTGACCCTGAACTGGACTTTCAATCCCATATCCTGTTCATCACGAGTCGGTGGTGTAGTGAAATTGTCACTGGGCTAGTAATCCAGAGACCTAGGGTAATGCTCTAAGGACCTGGGTTCGATACCCACCATGACAGATGGTGGAATTTGAATTCAATTTAAAAATCTGGAATTAAAAGCCTAATGATGACCTTGAAACCATTGCCAACTGTTGTAAAAATCTATCTGGTTCATTAATGCCCTTTAGAGAAGGAAACCTGCTGCCCTTACCTCATTTGGCTTACTTGTGACTCCAGACCCACAGCAATGTGGGTGACACAGTTCTCAAGGGCAATTAGGGACAGGCAGTAAATGCTGGCCTAACCAGTGAAGCCCCATCCCATGAATAAAAAAAACGAAGACACCCACTTTCACCATTGAAGATGCCTCCACCTTAGCTTATCAGCTGCTGAAACCCTCACCTATCCCTTTATTATCTGCCAACTTGACTGTTCCAGTGCTCACTGGGTCGACCTCCCAGTCTCCATAAATTCTTAACTCATTCAAAACATTCTGTCTATATCCTGACCTAAACCAAGCCTCATTCATCCATCGCCCACACCACTCCCCACCCCCACCGCCCCAACCACCTCCTTGCTGACCTACATTGGCTCCTGGTACCCCCATCTCAAGTTTAAATTCTATCCCTGTGTTTAAATCCATCATATTATAGCCACTCACTATCTCTGTAACCATATTATAGCCACTCACTATCTCTGTAACTGTATTATAGCCACTCACTATCTCTGTAACCATATTATAGCCACTCACTATCTCTAACCATATTATAGCCACTCACTATCTCTGTAACCATCTTCTGGCCACTCACTATCTCTAACCATATTATAGCCACTCACTATCTCAATAACCATATTATAGCCACTCACGATCTCTGTAACCATATTATAGCCACTCACTATCTCTGTAACCATATTATAGCCACTAACACACACCAACACCAATCCACACCAACACCAACCCACACCAACACACACCAAACCAACCCACACCAACACCAATGCACACCAAACCAACCCACACCAACACCAACCCACACCAACACACACCAGCACCAACCCACACCAACACCAACACTCACCAACACCAACACACACCAACACCAACACACACCAACCCACACTAACACCGACCCACTCCAACACCAACACGCACCAACCCACACCAACACGCACCAACACTCACCAACACGCACCCACACCAACACCAACACACACCAACACCAACCAACACCAACACACACCAACACCAACACACACCAACACCAACACACACCAACCCACACTAACACCAACCCACTCCAACACCAACATGCACCAACCCACACCAACACGCACCAACACTCACCAACACCAACCCACACCAACACGAATGCATACCAACCCATACCAACACCAACACACACCAACCCACACCAACACCAACGCACACCAACACCAACACACAACAACCCACACCAACACCAACCAACACCAATCCACACCAACACCAACGCACACAACACCAACCCACATCAACACCAACCCACACCAACACCAACACACCAGCACCAACACACAACAAACCACACCAACACCAACAGACACCAACGCACAACAAAACAAACACGCATCAACCCACACCAACACCAACCAACACCAACACACACCAACCCACACCAACACCAACACCAACCCACACCAACAACAACCCACACCAACACCAACATACCAATACCAACACACAACAACCCACACCAACACCAACACACACCAACCCACACCAACACCAACACACACCAACACCAACACACCAATACCAACACACAACTCACACCAACACCAACACACACCAACCCACACCAACATCAACCCACACCAACACCAACACATGAATACCAACACAGAACAACCGACACCAACACCAACCAACACCAACACACACCAACCCACACCAACACCATCGCACACCAACACTAACCCACACCAACACCAACAGCACCACACCAACACCCACCAATACCAATGCATACCAACCAACACCAACACCAATGCACACCAACCCACACCAACACCAACGCACACCAACACCAACACCAAAACACACCAACCCACACCAACACCAATTCCAACACACAACCCACACCAACACCAACCAACACCAACACACACCAACCCACACCAATACCATTGCACACCAACCCACACCAACACCAACACCAACACACACCAACCCACACCAACACCAATACCAACACACAACAACCCACACCAACACCAACCAACACCAATCCACACCAACACCAACGCACACCAACACCAACCCACTCCAACACCAACCCACACCAACACCAACTCACCAATACCAACACACAACAACCCACACCAACACCAACACACCAACACCCACCAATACCAACGCATACCAGCCCACACCAACACCAACGCATACCAACCCACACCAACACCAATGCATACCAACGAACACCAACATCAACGCACACCAACCCACACCAACACTAACGCACACCAACACCAACACCGACACACACCAACCCACACTAACACCAATACCAACACACTACAACCCACACCAACACCAACCAACACCAATCCACACCAACACCAACGCACACCAACACCAACCCACTCCAACACCAACCCACACCAACACCAACACACCAACACCAACACACAACAAACCACACCAACACCAACAGACACCAACGCACACCAAAACCAACACACACCAACCCACACCAACACCAATACCAACACACAACAACCCACGCCAACACCAACCAACACCAATCCACACCAACACCAACGCACACAACACCAACCCACATCAACACCAACCCACACCAACACCGACACACCAGCACCAACACACAACAAACCACACCAACACCAACAGACACCAATGCACACCAAAACCAACACAAACCAACCCACACCAACACCAACCAACACCAACACACACCAACCCACACCAACACCAACCCACACCAACACCAACCCACACCAACAACAACCCACACCAACACCAACATACCAATACCAACACACAACAACCCACACCAACACCAACACACACCAACCAACACCAACACACCAACAACAACACCAACCCACACGAACACCAACACACCAATACCAACACACAACAACCCACACTAACACCAACACACACCAACCCACACCAACACCAACACACACCAACACCAACACACCAATACCAACACACAACAACCCACACCAACACTAATACACAACAACCCACACCAACACCAACCCACACCAACACCAACACATGAATACCAACACAGAACAACCCACACCAACACCAACACACACCAACACACACCAACCCACACCAACACCATTGCACACCAACACTAACCCACACCAACACCAACAGCAACACACCAACACCCACCAATACCAATGCATACCAACCCACACCAACACCAATGCATACCAACCAACACCAACACCAATGCACACCAACCCACACCAACACCAACGCAAACCAACACCAACACCAACACACACCAACCCACACCAACACCAATTCCAACACACAACAACCCACACCAACACCAACCAACACCAACACACACCAACCCAGACCAACACCATTGCACACCAACCCACACCAACAACGCACACCAACACCAACGCCAACACACCAACCCACACCAACACCAATACCAACACACAACAACCCACATCAACACCAACCAACACCAATCCACACCAACACCAACGCACACCAACACCAACCCACTCCAACACCAACCCACACCAACACCAACTCACCAACACCAACACACAACCATCCACACCAACACCAACAGACACCAACGCACACCAACACCAACACACACCAACCCACACTAACACCAATACCAGCACAAAACAACCCACACCAACACCAACACACCAACACCCACCAATACCAACGCATACCAACCCACACCAACACCAACGCATACCAACCCACACCAACACCAATGCATACCAACGAACACCAACACCAACGCACACCAACACCAACACCGACACACACCAACCCACACTAACACCAATACCAACACATTACAACCCACACCAACACCAACCAACACCAATCCACACCAACACTAGCGCACACCAACACGAACCCACTCCAACACCAACCCACACCAACACCAACACACCAACACCAACACACAACAAACCACACCAACACCAACAGATACCAACGCACACCAACACCAACACACACCATCCCACACCAACACCAATACCAACACACAACAACCCACACCAACACCAACCAACAGCAACACACATCAACTCACACCAACACCAACCCACACCAACACCAACATACCAATACCAACACACAACAACCCACACCAATACCAACACACACCAACCCACACCAACACCAACACACCAACAACAACACCAACCCACACCAACACCAACACATCCATACCAACACACAACAACCCACACCAACACCAACACACACCAACGCACACCAACACCAACACACCAACAACACCAAACCACACCAACACCAACTCACCAATACCAACACACAACACACACCAACACCAACACACACCAACCCACACCAACACCAACCCACACCAACACCAACACACCAATACAAACACACACCAACCCACACCAACACCAACACACACCAACCCACACCAACACCAACCCACACCAACACCAACCCACATCAACACCAACACACGAATACCAACACAGAACAACCCACACCAACACCAACACACACCAACCCACACCAAAACCGACGCACACCAAAACCATCACACCAACACCAACACACACCAACGCATACCAACCCACACCAACACCAATGCATCCCAACACCAACACACACCAACCCACTCCAACACCAACCAATACCAACACCAACACCAACCAACACCAACACCAATGCATACCAACCCACACCAACACCAACACACACCAACACTAACCCACACCAACACCAACACACACCAACCCACACCAAAACCAACACACCAACACCAACACACACCAACGCATTCCAACCCACACAAACACCAACGCATACCAACCCACACCAACACCAACACACACCAACCCACTCCAACAAAAACCAATACCAACAACCAACGCACACCAACACCAACACCAACCAACACCAATACCAATGCATACCAACCCACACCAACACCAAAACACCAACACCAACACCAACACATACCAACCAACACCAACACCAATGCACACCAACCCACACCAACACCAACGTACACCAACACCAACACACACCAACCCAAACCAACACCAATACCAATACACAACAACCCACACCAACACCAACCAACACCAACACACACCAACCCACACCAACACCAACGCACACCAACGCCAACCCACACCAACGCACACCAACACCAACCCATACCAACACCAACACACCAATACCAACACACAACAAACCACACCAAAACCAACAGACACCAACACATACCAACACCAACACACACCAACCCACACCAACACCAATACCAACACACAACAACCCACACGAACACCAACACACACCAACACACACCAACACCAACACATGAATACCAACACAGAACAACCCACACCAACACCAACACACAACAACCCACACCAACACCATCGCACACCAACACTAACCCACACCAACACCAACACCAACACACCAACACCCACCAATACCAATGCATACCAACCCACACCAACACCAATGCATACCAACCAACACCAACACCAATGCACACCAACCCACACCAATGCCAACGCACACCAACACCATCACCAACACACACCAACCCACACCAACACCAATTCCAACACACAACACACACCAACACCAACCCACACCAACACCAACCCACACCAACACCAACCCACACCAACACCAACCCACACCAACACCAACACACACCAACCCACACTAACACCAACCTACTCCAACACCAACATGCACCAATCCACACCAACCCACACCAACACTTACCAACACCAACCCACACCAACACCAACCACACTAACACCAATCCACTCCAATACCAAACCACACCAACACCAACACACACTAACCCACACCAACACCATCGCACACCAACACCAACCCACACCAACACCAACACACCAACACCCACCAATGCCAACGCATACCAACCAACACCAACACCAATGCATACCAACCCACAACAACACCAACGCATACCAACCAACACCAACACCAACGCACACCAACCCACACCAACACCAACACGCACAAACCCACACCAACACCAACACGCACAAACCCACACCAACACACACCAACCCACACCAACACCAATTCCAACACACAACCCACACCAACACCAGCCCACACCAAAACCAACCCACACCAACACCAACCCACACCAACACCAACCCACACCAACACCAACACACACCACCAACCCACACCAACACCAACACACACCAACCCACACTAACACCAACACACTCCAACACCAACACGCACCAACCCACACCAACACGCACCAACACTTACCAACACCAACCCACACCAACACCAACCCACACTAATACCAACCCACACTAACACCTACCCACACCAACACCAACACGCACCAACCCACAACAACACGCACCAACCCACACCAACACCAACGCACACCAAAACCATCACACCAACACCAACACACACCAACGCATACCAACCCACACCAACACCAATGCATACCAACACCAACACACACCAACCCACTCCAACACCAACCAATACCAACACCAACACCAACCAACACCAACACCAATGCATACCAACCCACACCAACACCAACGCACACCAACACTAACCCACACCAACACCAACACACACCAACCCACACCAAAACCAACACACCAACACCAACACACACCAATGCATTCCAACCCACACAAACACCAACGCATACCAACCCACACCAACACCAACACACACCAACCCACTCCAACAAAAACCAATACCAACAACCAACGCACACCAACACCAACACCAACCAACACCAACACCAATGCATACCAACCCACACCAACACCAAAACACCAACACCAACACCAACACATACCAACCAACACCAACACCAATGCACACCAACCCACACCAACACCAACGTACACCAACACCAACACACACCAACCCAAACCAACACCAATACCAATACACAACAACCCACACCAACACCAACCAACACCAACACACACCAACCCACACCAACACCAACGCACACCAACGCCAACCCACACCAACGCACACCAACACCAACCCACACCAACACCAACACACCAATACCAACACACAACAAACCACACCAAAACCAACAGACACCAACACATACCAACACCAACACACACCAACCCACACCAACACCAATACCAACACACAACAACCCACACGAACACCAACACACACCAACACACACCAACACCAACACATGAATACCAACACAGAACAACCCACACCAACACCAACACACAACAACCCACACCAACACCATCGCACACCAACACTAACCCACACCAACACCAACACCAACACACCAACACCCACCAATACCAATGCATACCAACCCACACCAACACCAATGCATACCAACCAACACCAACACCAACGCACACCAACCCACACCAACGCCAACGCACACCAACACCATCACCAACACACACCAACCCACACCAACACCAATTCCAACACACAACACACACCAACACCAACCCACACCAACACCAACCCACACCAACACCAACCCACACCAACACCAACCCACACCAACACCAACCCACACCAACACCAACACACACCAACCCACACTAACACCAACCCACTCCAACACCAACATGCACCAATCCACACCAACACGCACCAACACTTACCAACACCAACCCACACCAACACCAACCCACACTAACACCAATCCACTCCAATACCAAACCACACCAACCCACGCCAAAACCATCACACCAACACCAACACACACCAACGCATACCAACCCACACCAACACCAATGTATACCAACGCACACCAACACCAACACACACCAACCCACTCCAACACCAACCAATACCAACACCAACGTACAACAACACCAACCAACACCAACACCAATGCATACCAACCCACACCAACACCAACACACACCAACCCACACCAGAACCAACACACCAACACCAACACACACCAACGCATACCAACCCACACCAACACCAACGCATACCAACCCACACCAACACCAACACACACCAACCCACTCCAACACCAACCAATACCAACAACCAACGCACACCAACCCACACCAACACCAACCAACACCAACACCAAAGCATACCAACCCACACCAACACCAAAACACCAACACCAACACCAACGCATACCAACCAACACCAACACCAACGCACACCAACCCACACCAACACCAACACACACCAACACCAACACACACCAACCCACACCAACACCAATACCAATACACAACAACCCACACCAACACCAACCATCACCAACACACACCAACCCACACCAACACCAAAGCACACCAACACCAACGCACACCAACACCAACCCACACCAACACCAACTCACACCAACCCACGCCAAAAACATCACACCAACACCAACACACACCAGCGCATACCAACCCACACCAACACCAATGCATACCAACCCACACCAACACCAACACACACCAACCCACTCCAACACCAACCAATACCAACATCAATGCACACCAACACCAACACCAACCAACATCAACACCAATGCATACCAACCCACACCAACACCAACGCACACCAACCCACACCAGAACCAACACACCAACACCAACACACACCAACGCATACCAACCCACACCAACACCAACGCATACCAACCCACACCAACACCAACACACACCAACACCAATGCATACCAACCCACACCAACACCAAAACACCAACACCAACACCAACGCATACCAACCAACACCAACACCAACGCACACCAACCCACACCAACACCAACACACAACAACACCAACACACACCAACCCACACCAACACCAATACCAATACACAACAACCCACACCAACACCAACACACCAATACCAACACACAACAAACCACACCAACACCAACAGACACCAATGCATACCAACACCAACACACACCAACCCACACCAACACCAATACCAACACACAATAACCCACACCAACACCAACCAACACCAACACACACCAACCCACACCAACACCAACCCACACCAACACCAACACACCAATACCAACACACAACAACCCACACCAAAACCAACACACACCATCCCACACCAACACCAACACACCAACACCAACACCAACACACACCAACCCATGCCAACCCACACCAACACCAATGCATACCAACCCACACCAACACCAATGCACACCAACACCAACCCACACCAACACCAACGCACACCAATACCAACACCAACCCACACCAACACCAACACACCAATACCAACACACAACAAACCACACCAACACCAACAGACACCAATGCATACCAACACCAACACACACCAACCCACACCAACACCAATACCAACACACAATAACCCACACCAACACCAACCAACACCAACACACACCAACCCACACCAACACCAACCCACACCAACACCAACACACCAATACCAACACACAACAACCCACACCAAAACCAACACATACCATCCCACACCAACACCAACACACCAACACCAACACCAACACACACCAACGCATACCAACCCACACCAACACCAATGCATACCAACCCACACCAACACCAATGCACACCAACCCACACCAACACCAACCAACACCAACACACACCAACCCACACCAACACCAACCCACACCAACACCAACCCACACCAATACCAACACACAACAACCCACACCAACACCAACACACACCAACCCACCAACGCCAACACACCAACACCAACACCAACACACATCAACCCATACCAAACCACACCAACACCAATGCATACCAACCCACACCAACATCAACGCACTCCAACCCACACCAACATCAACACACCAACACCAACCAACACCAATGCACACCAATACCAATGCATACCAACCCACACCAACACCAACACATCTGGAATTAAAAGCCTAATGATGACCTTGAAACCATTGCCAATTGTTGTAAAAACCTATCTGGTTCATTAATGCCCTTTAGAGAAGGAAACCTGCTGCCCTTACCTCATTTGGCTTACTTGTGACTCCAGACCCACAGCAATGTGGGTGACACAGTTCTCAAGGGCAATTAGGGACGGGCAGTAAATGCTGGCCTAACCAGTGAAGCCCCATCCCATGAATAAAAAAAACGAAGACACCCACTTTCACCATTGAAGATGCCTCCACCTTAGCTTATCAGCTGCTGAAACCCTCACCTATCCCTTTATTATCTGCCAACTTGACTGTTCCAGTGCTCACTGGGTCGACCTCCCAGTCTCCATAAATTCTTAACTCATTCAAAACATTCTGTCTATATCCTGACCTAAACCAAGCCTCATTCATCCATCACCCACACCACTCCCTACCCCCACCGCCCCAACCACCTCCTTGCTGACCTACATTGGCTCCTGGTACCCCCATCTCAAGTTTAAAATTCTATCCCTGTGTTTAAATCCATCATATTATAGCCACTCACTATCTCTGTAACCATATTATAGCCACTCACTATCTCTGTAACCATATTATAGGCACCAACACACACCAACACCAATCCACACCAACACCAACCCACACCAACACACACCAAACGAACCCACACCAACACCAATGCACACCAAACCAACCCACACCAACACACACCAGCACCAACCCACACCAACACCAACACTCACCAACACCAACACACACCAACACCAACACACACCAACACCAACACACACCAATCCACACTAACACAGACCCACTCCAACACCAACACGCACCAACCCACACCAACACGCACCAACACTCACCAACACCAATCCACGCCATCACCAACGCACACCAACACCAACCCAGACCAACACCAACACACACCAACACCAACACACACCCACCCACACAAACACCAACCCACTCCAACACCAACACACACCAACCCACACCAACACGCACCAACACTCACCAACACCAACCCACACCAACACCAATGCATACCAACCCATACCAACACCAACACACACCAACCCACTCCAACACCAACCAATACCAACACCAACGCACTCCAACACCAACCAACACCAACACCAATGCAAACCAACCCACACCAACACCAACAAATATCAACACCATCCCGCACCAACCCACACCAACACCAACGCACACCAACACCAACACACACTAACACACCAACACCAATACCAACACACAACAACCCACACCAGCACCAACCAACACCAATCCACACCAACACCAACGCACACAACACCAACCCACATCAACACCAACCCACACCAACACCAACACACCAGCACCAACACACAACAAACCACACCAACACCAACAGACACCAAAGCACACCAAAACCAACACACACCAACCCACACCAACACCAACCAACACCAACACACACCAACACCAACCCACACCAACAACAACCCACACCAACACCAACATACCAATACCAACACACAACAACCCACACCAACACCAACACACACCAACCAACACCAACACACCAACAACAACACACACCAACCCACACTAACACCAATTCCAACACACAACCCACACCAACACCAACCCACACCAACACCAACCCACACCAACACCAACCCACACCAACACCAACCCACTCCAACACCAACATGCACCAAGCCACACCAACACGCACCAACACTTACCAACACCAACCCACACCAACACAACCCACTCTAACACCAACCCACACTAACACCAACCCACACCAACACCAACACGCACCAACCCACACCAACACGCACCAACCCACACCAACACCAACGCACACCAAAACCATCACACCAACACCAACACACACCAACGCATACCAACCCACACCAACACCAATGCATACCAACCCACACCAACACCAACACACACCAATCCACTCCAACACCAACCAATACCAACACCAACGCACACCAACACCAACCAACATCAACACCAATGCATACCAACCCACACCAACACCAACGCACACCAACACTAACCCACACCAACACCAACACACACCAACCCACACCAAAACCAACACACCAACACCAACACACACCAACGCATTCCAACCCACACAAACACCAACGCATACCAACCCACACCAACACCAACACACACCAACCCACTCCAACACCAACCAATACCAACAACCAATGCACACCAACACCAACACCAACCAACACCCACACCAATGCATACCAACCCACACCAACACCAAAACACCAATACCAACATCAACGCATACCAACCAACACCAACACCAATGCACACCAACCCACAGCAACACCAACGCACACCAACACCAACACACGCCAACCCACACCAACACCAATACACAACAACCCACACCAACACCAACCCAACACCTAACACACACCAACCCACACCAACACCAACGCACACCAACACCAACCCTCACCAACACCAACGCACACCAACACCAACCCACACCAACAGCAACACACCAATACCAACACACAACAAACCACACCAACACCAACAGACACCAACGCATACCAACACCAACACACACCAACCCACACCAACACCAATACCAACACACAACAACCCACACGAACACCAACACACACCAACCCACACCAACACCAAACCATGATTACCAACACAGAACAACCCACACCAACACCAACACACACCAACCAACACCAACACACCAACAACAACACACACCAACCCACACTAACACCAATTCCAACACACAACCCACACCAACACCAACCCACACCAACACCAACCCACACCAACACCAACCCACACCAACACCAACCCACTCCAACACCAACATGCACCAAGCCACACCAACACGCACCAACACTTACCAACACCAACCCACACCAACACAACCCACTCTAACACCAACCCACACTAACACCAACCCACACCAACACCAACACGCACCAACCCACACCAACACGCACCAACCCACACCAACACCAACGCACACCAAAACCATCACACCAACACCAACACACACCAACGCATACCAACCCACACCAACACCAATGCATACCAACCCACACCAACACCAACACACACCAATCCACTCCAACACCAACCAATACCAACACCAATGCACACCAACACCAACCAACATCAACACCAATGCATACCAACCCACACCAACACCAACGCACACCAACACTAACCCACACCAACACCAACACACACCAACCCACACCAAAACCAACACACCAACACCAACACACACCAACGCATTCCAACCCACACAAACACCAACGCATACCAACCCACACCAACACCAACACACACCAACCCACTCCAACACCAACCAATACCAACAACCAATGCACACCAACACCAACACCAACCAACACCCACACCAATGCATACCAACCCACACCAACACCAAAACACCAATACCAACATCAACGCATACCAACCAACACCAACACCAATGCACACCAACCCACAGCAACACCAACGCACACCAACACCAACACACGCCAACCCACACCAACACCAATACACAACAACCCACACCAACACCAACCCAACACCTAACACACACCAACCCACACCAACACCAACGCACACCAACACCAACCCTCACCAACACCAACGCACACCAACACCAACCCACACCAACAGCAACACACCAATACCAACACACAACAAACCACACCAACACCAACAGACACCAACGCATACCAACACCAACACACACCAACCCACACCAACACCAATACCAACACACAACAACCCACACGAACACCAACACACACCAACCCACACCAACACCAAACCATGATTACCAACACAGAACAACCCACACCAACACCAACACACACCAACCCACACCAACACCATCGCACACCAACACTAACCCACACCAACACCAACACCAACACACCAACACCCACCAATACCAATGCATACCAACCCACACCAACACCAACGCAAACCAACCCACACCAACACCAATGCATACCAACCAACACCAACACCAACGCACACCAACACCAACACCAACACACACCAACCCACACCAACACCAATTCCAACACACAACAACCCACACCAACACCAACCAACACCAACACACACCAACCCACACCAACACCATCACACACCAACACACACCAACACCAACGCACACCAACACCAACAGCAACACACACCAACCCACACCAACACCAATACCAACACACAATAACCCACACCAACACCAACCAACACCAATCCACACCAACACCAAAACACAACAAACCACACCAACACCAACAGACACCAATGCATACCAACACCAACACACACCAACCCACACCAACACCAATACCAACACACAATAACCCACACCAACACCAACCAACACCAACACACACCAACCCACACCAACACCAACCCACACCAACACCAACACACCAATACCAACACACAACAACCCACACCAAAACCAACACACACCATCCCACACCAACACCAACACACCAACACCAACACCAACACACACCAACCCATACCAACCCACACCAACACCAATGCATACCAACCCACACCAACACCAATGCACACCAACACCAACCCACACCAACACCAACGCACACCAATACCAACACCAACCCACACCAACACCAACACACCAATACCAACACACAACAAACCACACCAACACCAACAGACACCAATGCATACCAACACCAACACACACCAACCCACACCAACACCAATACCAACACACAATAACCCACACCAACACCAACCAACACCAACACACACCAACCCACACCAACACCAACCCACACCAACACCAACACACCAATACCAACACACAACAACCCACACCAAAACCAACACATACCATCCCACACCAACACCAACACACCAACACCAACACCAACACACACCAACGCATACCAACCCACACCAACACCAATGCATACCAACCCACACCAACACCAATGCACACCAACCCACACCAACACCAACCAACACCAACACACACCAACCCACACCAACACCAACCCACACCAACACCAACCCACACCAATACCAACACACAACAACCCACACCAACACCAACACACACCAACCCACCAACGCCAACACACCAACACCAACACCAACACACATCAACCCATACCAAACCACACCAACACCAATGCATACCAACCCACACCAACATCAACGCACTCCAACCCACACCAACATCAACACACCAACACCAACCAACACCAATGCACACCAATACCAATGCATACCAACCCACACCAACACCAACACATCTGGAATTAAAAGCCTAATGATGACCTTGAAACCATTGCCAATTGTTGTAAAAACCTATCTGGTTCATTAATGCCCTTTAGAGAAGGAAACCTGCTGCCCTTACCTCATTTGGCTTACTTGTGACTCCAGACCCACAGCAATGTGGGTGACACAGTTCTCAAGGGCAATTAGGGACGGGCAGTAAATGCTGGCCTAACCAGTGAAGCCCCATCCCATGAATAAAAAAAACGAAGACACCCACTTTCACCATTGAAGATGCCTCCACCTTAGCTTATCAGCTGCTGAAACCCTCACCTATCCCTTTATTATCTGCCAACTTGACTGTTCCAGTGCTCACTGGGTCGACCTCCCAGTCTCCATAAATTCTTAACTCATTCAAAACATTCTGTCTATATCCTGACCTAAACCAAGCCTCATTCATCCATCGCCCACACCACTCCCTACCCCCACCGCCCCAACCACCTCCTTGCTGACCTACATTGGCTCCTGGTACCCCCATCTCAAGTTTAAAATTCTATCCCTGTGTTTAAATCCATCATATTATAGCCACTCACTATCTCTGTAACCATATTATAGCCACTCACTATCTCAATAACCATATTATAGCCACTCACGATCTCTGTAACCATATTATAGCCACTCCCTATCTCTGTAACCATATTATAGCCACTCACTATCTCTGTAACCATATTATAGGCACCAACACACACCAACACCAATCCACACCAACACCAACCCACACCAACACACACCAAACGAACCCACACCAACACCAATGCACACCAAACCAACCCACACCAACACACACCAGCACCAACCCACACCAACACCAACACTCACCAACACCAACACACACCAACACCAACACACACCAACACCAACACACACCAATCCACACTAACACAGACCCACTCCAACACCAACACGCACCAACCCACACCAACACGCACCAACACTCACCAACACCAATCCACGCCATCACCAACGCACACCAACACCAACCCAGACCAACACCAACACACACCAACACCAACACACACCCACCCACACTAACACCAACCCACTCCAACACCAACACACACCAACCCACACCAACACGCACCAACACTCACCAACACCAACCCACACCAACACCAATGCATACCAACCCATACCAACACCAACACACACCAACCCACTCCAACACCAACCAATACCAACACCAACGCACTCCAACACCAACCAACACCAACACCAATGCAAACCAACCCACACCAACACCAACAAATATCAACACCATCCCGCACCAACCCACACCAACACCAACGCACACCAACACCAACACACACTAACACACCAACACCAATACCAACACACAACAACCCACACCAACACCAACCAACACCAATCCACACCAACACCAACGCACACAACAACAACCCACATCAACACCAACCCACACCAACACCAACACACCAGCACCAACACACAACAAACCACACCAACACCAACAGACACCAAAGCACACCAAAACCAACACACACCAACCCACACCAACACCAACCAACACCAACACACACCAACACCAACCCACACCAACAACAACCCACACCAACACCAACATACCAATACCAACACACAACAACCCACACCAACACCAACACACACCAACCAACACCAACACACCAACAACAACACACACCAACCCACACTAACACCAATTCCAACACACAACCCACACCAACACCAACCCACACCAACACCAACCCACACCAACACCAACCCACACCAACACCAACCCACTCCAACACCAACATGCACCAAGCCACACCAACACGCACCAACACTTACCAACACCAACCCACACCAACACAACCCACTCTAACACCAACCCACACTAACACCAACCCACACCAACACCAACACGCACCAACCCACACCAACACGCACCAACCCACACCAACACCAACGCACACCAAAACCATCACACCAACACCAACACACACCAACGCATACCAACCCACACCAACACCAATGCATACCAACCCACACCAACACCAACACACACCAATCCACTCCAACACCAACCAATACCAACACCAACGCACACCAACACCAACCAACATCAACACCAATGCATACCAACCCACACCAACACCAACGCACACCAACACTAACCCACACCAACACCAACACACACCAACCCACACCAAAACCAACACACCAACACCAACACACACCAACGCATTCCAACCCACACAAACACCAACGCATACCAACCCACACCAACACCAACACACACCAACCCACTCCAACACCAACCAATACCAACAACCAATGCACACCAACACCAACACCAACCAACACCCACACCAATGCATACCAACCCACACCAACACCAAAACACCAATACCAACATCAACACATACCAACCAACACCAACACCAATGCACACCAACCCACAGCAACACCAACGCACACCAACACCAACACACGCCAACCCACACCAACACCAATACACAACAACCCACACCAACACCAACCCAACACCTAACACACACCAACCCACACCAACACCAACGCACACCAACACCAACCCTCACCAACACCAACGCACACCAACACCAACCCACACCAACAGCAACACACCAATACCAACACACAACAAACCACACCAACACCAACAGACACCAACGCATACCAACACCAACACACACCAACCCACACCAACACCAATACCAACACACAACAACCCACACGAACACCAACACACACCAACCCACACCAACACCAAACCATGATTACCAACACAGAACAACCCACACCAACACCAACACACACCAACCCACACCAACACCATCGCACACCAACACTAACCCACACCAACACCAACACCAACACACCAACACCCACCAATACCAATGCATACCAACCCACACCAACACCAACGCATACCAACCCACACCAACACCAATGCATACCAACCAACACCAACACCAACGCACACCAACACCAACACCAACACACACCAACCCACACCAACACCAATTCCAACACACAACAACCCACACCAACACCAACCAACACCAACACACACCAACCCACACCAACACCATCACACACCAACACACACCAACACCAACGCACACCAACACCAACAGCAACACACACCAACCCACACCAACACCAATACCAACACACAATAACCCACACCAACACCAACCAACACCAATCCACACCAACACCAAAACACAACAAACCACACCAACACCAACAAACACCAACGCACACCAACACACACCAACCCACACCAACACCAATACCAACACACAACAACCCACACCAAAACCAACACACCAACACCCACCAATACCAACGCATACCAACCCACACCAACACCAACGCACACCAACCCACACCAACACCAACGCAACCAACACCAACACCAACACACACCAACCCACACCAACACCAATTCCAACACACAACAACTCACACCAACACCAACCCACTCCAACACCAACCCACACCAACACCAACACACCAACACCAACACACAACAAACCACACCAACACCAATACCAACACACAACAACCCACACCAACACCAACCAACACCAACACACACCAACGCACACCAACACCACCCCACACCAACACCACCCCACACCAACACCAACATACCAATACCAGCACACAACAACACACACCAATACCAACACACACCAACCCACACCAACAACAACATACCAACAACAACACCAACCCACACCAACACCAACACATCAATACCAGCACACAACAACCCACACCAACACCAACATACCAACAACAACACCAACCCACACCAACACCAACACACCAACACCAACGCACACCAACCTACACCAACATCAACACACACCAAATGACACCAACACACACCAACACCAATGCATACCAATGTACACCAACACACACCAACAACAACACGCACCAATTCATATAAACACCAACACCAACATACACTAACATCAACCCACACCAACACCAACAAACACCAACACACACCTACACACAACAATCCACATTAACACCAACCCACACCAACACCAACACACCAACACCAACACACCAACACCAACACACACCAACACCAACGCACACTAGCACCAACAAACACCAACACCAACCCACACCATCACCAACACACACCAACACCAACGCACACCAACCCACACCAACACTGACCCACACCAACACCAACACCAACGCAAACCAACACCAACACCAACACACAACACCAAGACCAACCCACACCAACACACACCAAACAACACCAGTCCACAACAACACCAACATACACCAAAACAAACCAATACCAAACGTACACCAACACCAACACACACCAAAAGACACCAACACACAGCAATACCAACACATACCAATGTACACCAACACACACCAAAAACAACACTCGCCAACCCATATAAACACCAATACTAATGCACACCAATGTACACCAATACCAACGCTTACCAACACCAACACACACTAACACCAACACACACCAACACCAACACGCACTGACGCACACCAACCCTCACCAACACCAACGTACACCAACACCAACCCACACCAACACCAACACACATCAACCCACACCAACACCAACACACACCAACACACCAATACCAACACACAACAACCCACACCAACACCAACACACACCAACCTACACCAAAACCAACCCACACCAACACCAACACACGAATACCAACACAGAACAACCCACACCAACACCAACCAACACCAACACACACCAACCCACATCAACAACATCGCACACCAACACCAACACACCAACACCCACCAATACCAACGCATACCAACCCACACCAACACCAACGCATACCAACCCACACCAACACCAACGCATACCAACCAACACCAACACCAACACACACCAACCCACACCAACGCCAACGCACACTAACACCAACACCAACACACACCAACCCACACCAACACCAATTCCAACACACAACACACACCAACACCAACCCACACCAACACCAACCCACACCAACACCAACCCATACCAACACCAACCCACACCAACACCAACCCACACTAACACCAACCCACACCAACACCAACCCACACCAGCACCAACCCACACCAACACCAACACGCACCAACCCACACCAACATGCACCAACCCACACCAACACCAACACACGCCAATACCAACCCACACCAACACCAACTCACACCAACCCACGCCAAAACCATCACACCAACACCAACACACACCAACGCATACCAACCCACACCAACACCAATGCATACCAACCCACACCAACACCAACACACACCAACCCACTCCAACACCAACCAATACCAACACCAACGCACACCAACACCAACCAACACCAACACCGATGCATACCAACCCACACCAACACCAACGCACACCAACACTAACCCACACCAACACCAACACACACCAATCCACACCAGAACCAACACACCAACACCAACACACACCAACGCATTCCAACGCACAACAACACCAATGCATACCAAACCACACCAACACCAACACACACCAACCCACTCCAACACCAACCAATACCAACAACCAACGCACACCAACCCACACCAACACCAACCAACACCAACACCAATGCATACCAACCCACACCAACACCAAAACATCAACACCAACACCAACGCATACCAACCAACACCAACACCAACGCACACCAACCCACACCAACACCAACACACACCAACACCAACACACACCAACCCACACCAACACCAATACCAATACACAACAACCCACACCAACACCAACCATCACCAACACACACCAACCCACACCAATGCCAATGCACACTAACACCAACACCAACACACACCAACCCACACCAACACCAATTCCAACACACAACACACACCAACACCAACCCACACCAACACCAACCCACATCAACACCAACCCATACCAACACCAACCCACACCAACACCAACCCACACCAACACCAACACCAACCCACTCCAACACCAACCCACACCAACACCAACACACCAACACCAACACACAACAAACCACACCAACACCAATACCAACACACAACAACCCACACCAACACCAACCAACACCAACACACACCAACGCACACCAACACCACCCCACACCAACACCAACATACCAATACCAGCACACAACAACACACACCAATACCAACACACACCAACCCACACCAACAACAACATACCAACAACAACACCAACCCACACCAACACCAACACATCAATACCAGCACACAACAACCCACACCAACACCAACACACACCAACCCACACCAACACCAACATACCAACAACACCAACCCACACCAACACCAACACACCAACACCAACGCACACCAACCTACACCAACATCAACACACACCAAATGACACCAACACACACCAACACCAATGCATACCAATGTACACCAACACACACCAACAACAACACGCACCAATTCATATAAACACCAACACCAACATACACTAACATCAACCCACACCAACACCAACAAACACCAACACACACCTACACACAACAATCCACATTAACACCAACCCACACCAACACCAACACACCAACACCAACACACCAACACCAACACACCAACACCAACACACACCAACACCAACGCACACTAGCACCAACAAACACCAACACCAACCCACACCATCACCAACACACACCAACACCAACGCACACCAACCCACACCAACACTGACCCACACCAACACCAACACCAATGCAAACCAACACCAACACCAACACACAACACCAAGACCAACCCACACCAACACACACCAAACAACACCAGTCCACAACAACACCAACATACACCAAAACAAACCAATACCAAACGTACACCAACACCAACACACACCAAACGACACCAACACACAGCAATACCAACACATACCAATGTACACCAACACACACCAAAAACAACACTCGCCAACCCATATAAACACCAATACTAATGCACACCAATGTACACCAATACCAACGCTTACCAACACCAACACACACTAACACCAACACACACCAACACCAACACGCACTGACGCACACCAACCCTCACCAACACCAACGTACACCAACACCAACCCACACCAACACCAACACACACCAACCCACACCAACACCAACACACACCAACACACCAATACCAACACACAACAACCCACACCAACACCAACACACACCAACCTACACCAAAACCAACCCACACCAACACCAACACACGAATACCAACACAGAACAACCCACACCAACACCAACCAACACCAACACACACCAACCCACATCAACAACATCGCACACCAACACCAACACACCAACACCCACCAATACCAACGCATACCAACCCACACCAACACCAACGCATACCAACCCACACCAACACCAACGCATTCCAACCAACACCAACACCAACACACACCAACCCACACCAACGCCAACGCACACTAACACCAACACCAACACACACCAACCCACACCAACACCAATTCCAACACACAACACACACCAACACCAACCCACACCAACACCAACCCACACCAACACCAACCCATACCAACACCAACCCACACCAACACCAACCCACACTAACACCAACCCACACCAACACCAACCCACACCAGCACCAACCCACACCAACACCAACACGCACCAACCCACACCAACACGCACCAACCCACACCAACACCAACACACGCCAATACCAACCCACACCAACACCAACTCACACCAACCCACGCCAAAACCATCACACCAACACCAACACACACCAACGCATACCAACCCACACCAACACCAATGCATACCAACCCACACCAACACCAACACACACCAACCCACTCCAACACCAACCAATACCAACACCAACGCACACCAACACCAACCAACACCAACACCGATGCATACCAACCCACACCAACACCAACGCACACCAACACTAACCCACACCAACACCAACACACACCAATCCACACCAGAACTAACACACCAACACCAACACACACCAACGCATTCCAACGCACAACAACACCAATGCATACCAAACCACACCAACACCAACACAAACCAACCCACTCCAACACCAACCAATACCAACAACCAACGCACACCAACCCACACCAACACCAACCAACACCAACACCAATGCATACCAACCCACACCAACACCAAAACATCAACACCAACACCAACGCATACCAACCAACACCAACACCAACACCAACGCACACCAACCCACACCAACACCAACACACACCAACACCAACACACACCAACCCACACCAACACCAATACCAATACACAACAACCCACACCAACACCAACCATCACCAACACACACCAACCCACACCAACGCCAATGCACACTAACACCAACACCAACACACACCAACCCACACCAACACCAATTCCAACACACAACACACACCAACACCAACCCACACCAACACCAACCCACATCAACACCAACCCATACCAACACCAACCCACACCAACACCAACCCACACCAACACCAACACATACTAACACCAACCCACACCAACACCAACCCACACCAACACGCACCAACACACACCAACACCAACCCACACCAACACCAACCCACACTAACGCCAACCCACACCAACACCAACCCACACCAACACCAACCCACACCAACACCAACCCACACCAACACCAACCCACACCAACACCAACACACACCAACCCACACCAACACGCACCAACCCACACCAACACCAACGCACGCCAATACCAACCCACACCAACACCAACTCACACCAACCCATGCCAAAACCATCACACCAACACCAACACACACCAACGCATACCAACCCACACCAACACCAATGCATACCAACCCACACCAACACCAACACACACCAACCCACTCCAACACCAACCAATACCAACACCAACGCACACCAACACCAACCAACACCAACACCGATGCATACCAACCCACACCAACACCAACGCACACCAACACTAACCCACACCAACACCAACACTCACCAATCCACACCAGAACCAACACACCAACACCAACACACACCAACGCATTCCAACGCACACCAACACCAATGCATACCAACCCACACCAACACCAACACACACCAACCCACTCCAACACCAACCAATACCAACAACCAACGCACACCAACCCACACCAACACCAACCAACACCAACACCAATGCATACCAACTCACACCAACACAAAAACACCAACACCAACACCAACGCATACCAACCAACACCAACACCAACGCACACCAACCCACACCAACACCAACACACACCAACACCAACACACACCAACCCACAACAACACCAATACCAATACACAACAACCCACACCAACACCAACCATCACCAACACACACCCACCCACACCAACACCAACGCACACCAACACCAACGCACACCAACACCAACGCACACCAACACCAACCCACACCAACACCAACACACCAATACCAACACACAACAAACCACACCAACACCAACAGACACCAATGCATACCAACACCAACACACACCAACCCACACCAACATCAGTACCAACACACAATGACCCACACCAACACCAACCCACACCAACACCAACACACACCAACACACACCAACACCAACACACCTACACCAACACCAACACACACCAACCCATACCAACCCACACCAACACCAATGCATACCAACCCACAGCAACACCGACGCACACCAACCCACACCAACACCAACCAACACCAACACACACCAACCCACACCAACACCAACCCACACCAACACCAACCCACACCAATACCAACACACAACAATCCACACCAACACCAACACACACCAACCCACACCAACACCAACACACCAACACCAACACACATCAACCCATACCAAATCACACCAACACCAACGCATACCAACCCACACCAACACCAACACACACCAACCCACTCCAACACCAACCAATACCAACAACCAATGCACACCAACACCAACACCAACCAACACCCACACCAATGCATACCAACCCACACCAACACCAAAACACCAATACCAACATCAACGCATACCAACCAACACCAACACCAATGCACACCAACCCACAGCAACACCAACGCACACCAACACCAACACACGCCAACCCACACCAACACCAATACACAACAACCCACACCAACACCAACCCAACACCTAACACACACCAACCCACACCAACACCAACGCACACCAACACCAACCCTCACCAACACCAACGCACACCAACACCAACCCACACCAACAGCAACACACCAATACCAACACACAACAAACCACACCAACACCAACAGACACCAACGCATACCAACACCAACACACACCAACCCACACCAACACCAATACCAACACACAACAACCCACACGAACACCAACACACACCAACCCACACCAACACCAAACCATGATTACCAACACAGAACAACCCACACCAACACCAACACACACCAACCCACACCAACACCATCGCACACCAACACTAACCCACACCAACACCAACACCAACACACCAACACCCACCAATACCAATGCATACCAACCCACACCAACACCAACGCATACCAACCCACACCAACACCAATGCATACCAACCAACACCAACACCAACGCACACCAACACCAACACCAACACACACCAACCCACACCAACACCAATTCCAACACACAACAACCCACACCAACACCAACCAACACCAACACACACCAACCCACACCAACACCATCACACACCAACACACACCAACACCAACGCACACCAACACCAACAGCAACACACACCAACCCACACCAACACCAATACCAACACACAATAACCCACACCAACACCAACCAACACCAATCCACACCAACACCAAAACACAACAAACCACACCAACACCAACAAACACCAACGCACACCAACACACACCAACCCACACCAACACCAATACCAACACACAACAACCCACACCAAAACCAACACACCAACACCCACCAATACCAACGCATACCAACCCACACCAACACCAACGCACACCAACCCACACCAACACCAACGCAACCAACACCAACACCAACACACACCAACCCACACCAACACCAATTCCAACACGCAACAACCCACACCAACACCAACCCACTCCAACACCAACCCACACCAACACCAACACACCAACACCAACACACAACAAACCACACCAACACCAATACCAACACACAACAACCCACACCAACACCAACCAACACCAACACACACCAACGCACACCAACACCACCCCACACCAACACCACCCCACACCAACACCAACATACCAATACCAGCACACAACAACACACACCAATACCAACACACACCAACCCACACCAACAACAACATACCAACAACAACACCAACCCACACCAACACCAACACATCAATACCAGCACACAACAACCCACACCAACACCAACATACCAACAACAACACCAACCCACACCAACACCAACACACCAACACCAACGCACACCAACCTACACCAACATCAACACACACCAAATGACACCAACACACACCAACACCAATGCATACCAATGTACACCAACACACACCAACAACAACACGCACCAATTCATATAAACACCAACACCAACATACACTAACATCAACCCACACCAACACCAACAAACACCTACACACAACAATCCACATTAACACCAACCCACACCAACACCAACACACCAACACCAACACACCAACACCAACACACCAACACCAACACACACCATCACCAACACACACCAACACCAACGCACACCAACCCACACCAACACTGACCCACACCAACACCAACACCAACGCAAACCAACACCAACACCAACACACAACACCAAGACCAACCCACACCAACACACACCAAACAACACCAGTCCACAACAACACCAACATACACCAAAACAAACCAATACCAAACATACACCAACACCAACACACACCAAACGACACCAACACACAGCAATACCAACACATACCAATGTACACCAACACACACCAAAAACAACACTCGTCAACCCATATAAACACCAATACTAATGCACACCAATGTACACCAATACCAACGCTTACCAACACCAACACACACTAACACCAACACACACCAACACCAACACGCACTGACGCACACCAACCCTCACCAACACCAACGTACACCAACACCAACCCACACCAACACCAACACACACCAACCCACACCAACACCAACACACACCAACACACCAATACCAACACACAACAACCCACACCAACACCAACACACACCAACCTACACCAAAACCAACCCACACCAACACCAACACACGAATACCAACACAGAACAACCCACACCAACACCAACCAACACCAACACACACCAACCCACATCAACAACATCGCACACCAACACCAACACACCAACACCCACCAATACCAACGCATACCAACCCACACCAACACCAACGCATACCAACCCACACCAACACCAACGCATACCAACCAACACCAACACCAACACACACCAACCCACACCAACGCCAACGCACACTAACACCAACACCAACACACACCAGCCCACACCAACACCAATTCCAACACACAACACACACCAACACCAACCCACACCAACACCAACCCACACCAACACCAACCCATACCAACACCAACCCACACCAACACCAACCCACACTAACACCAACCCACACCAACACCAACCCACACCAGCACCAACCCACACCAACACCAACACGCACCAACCCACACCAACATGCACCAACCCACACCAACACCAACACACGCCAATACCAACCCACACCAACACCAACTCACACCAACCCACGCCAAAACCATCACACCAACACCAACACACACCAACGCATACCAACCCACACCAACACCAATGCATACCAACCCACACCAACACCAACACACACCAACCCACTCCAACACCAACCAATACCAACACCAACGCACACCAACACCAACCAACACCAACACCGATGCATACCAACCCACACCAACACCAACGCACACCAACACTAACCCACACCAACACCAACACACACCAATCCACACCAGAACCAACACACCAACACCAACACACACCAACGCATTCCAACGCACAACAACACCAATGCATACCAAACCACACCAACACCAACACACACCAACCCACTCCAACACCAACCAATACCAACAACCAACGCACACCAACCCACACCAACACCAACCAACACCAACACCAATGCATACCAACTCACACCAACACAAAAACACCAACACCAACACCAACGCATACCAACCAACACCAACACCAACGCACACCAACCCACACCAACACCAACACACACCAACACCAACACACACCAACCCACAACAACACCAATACCAATACACAACAACCCACACCAACACCAACCATCACCAACACACACCCACCCACACCAACACCAACGCACACCAACACCAACGCACACCAACACCAACGCACACCAACACCAACCCACACCAACACCAACACACCAATACCAACACACAACAAACCACACCAACACCAACAGACACCAATGCATACCAACACCAACACACACCAACGCACACCAACATCAGTACCAACACACAATGACCCACACCAACACCAACCCACACCAACACCAACACACACCAACACACACCAACACCAACACACCTACACCAACACCAACACACACCAACCCATACCAACCCACACCAACACCAATGCATACCAACCCACAGCAACACCGACGCACACCAACCCACACCAACACCAACCAACACCAACACACACCAACCCACACCAACACCAACCCACACCAACACCAACCCACACCAATACCAACACACAACAATCCACACCAACACCAACACACACCAACCCACACCAACACCAACACACCAACACCAACACACATCAACCCATACCAAATCACACCAACACCAACGCATACCAACCCACACCAACACCAACACACACCAACCCACTCCAACACCAACCAATACCAACAACCAATGCACACCAACACCAACACCAACCAACACCCACACCAATGCATACCAACCCACACCAACACCAAAACACCAATACCAACATCAACGCATACCAACCAACACCAACACCAATGCACACCAACCCACAGCAACACCAACGCACACCAACACCAACACACGCCAACCCACACCAACACCAATACACAACAACCCACACCAACACCAACCCAACACCTAACACACACCAACCCACACCAACACCAACGCACACCAACACCAACCCTCACCAACACCAACGCACACCAACACCAACCCACACCAACAGCAACACACCAATACCAACACACAACAAACCACACCAACACCAACAGACACCAACGCATACCAACACCAACACACACCAACCCACACCAACACCAATACCAACACACAACAACCCACACGAACACCAACACACACCAACCCACACCAACACCAAACCATGATTACCAACACAGAACAACCCACACCAACACACACCAACCCACACCAACACCATCGCACACCAACACTAACCCACACCAACACCAACACCAACACACCAACACCCACCAATACCAATGCATACCAACCCACACCAACACCAACGCATACCAACCCACACCAACACCAATGCATACCAACCAACACCAACACCAACGCACACCAACACCAACACCAACACACACCAACCCACACCAACACCAATTCCAACACACAACAACCCACACCAACACCAACCAACACCAACACACACCAACCCACACCAACACCATCACACACCAACACACACCAACACCAACGCACACCAACACCAACAGCAACACACACCAACCCACACCAACACCAATACCAACACACAATAACCCACACCAACACCAACCAACACCAATCCACACCAACACCAAAACACAACAAACCACACCAACACCAACAAACACCAACGCACACCAACACACACCAACCCACACCAACACCAATACCAACACACAACAACCCACACCAAAACCAACACACCAACACCCACCAATACCAACGCATACCAACCCACACCAACACCAACGCACACCAACCCACACCAACACCAACGCAACCAACACCAACACCAACACACACCAACCCACACCAACACCAATTCCAACACGCAACAACCCACACCAACACCAACCCACTCCAACACCAACCCACACCAACACCAACACACCAACACCAACACACAACAAACCACACCAACACCAATACCAACACACAACAACCCACACCAACACCAACCAACACCAACACACACCAACGCACACCAACACCACCCCACACCAACACCACCCCACACCAACACCAACATACCAATACCAGCACACAACAACACACACCAATACCAACACACACCAACCCACACCAACAACAACATACCAACAACAACACCAACCCACACCAACACCAACACATCAATACCAGCACACAACAACCCACACCAACACCAACATACCAACAACAACACCAACCCACACCAACACCAACACACCAACACCAACGCACACCAACCTACACCAACATCAACACACACCAAATGACACCAACACACACCAACACCAATGCATACCAATGTACACCAACACACACCAACAACAACATGCACCAATTCATATAAACACCAACACCAACATACACTAACATCAACCCACACCAACACCAACAAACACCTACACACAACAATCCACATTAACACCAACCCACACCAACACCAACACACCAACACCAACACACCAACACCAACACACCAACACCAACACACACCATCACCAACACACACCAACACCAACGCACACCAACACCAACGCACACCAACCCACACCAACACTGACCCACACCAACACCAACACCAACGCAAACCAACACCAACACCAACACACAACACCAAGACCAACCCACACCAACACACACCAAACAACACCAGTCCACAACAACACCAACATACACCAAAACAAACCAATACCAAACGTACACCAACACCAACACACACCAAACGACACCAACACACAGCAATACCAACACATACCAATGTACACCAACACACACCAAAAACAACACTCGCCAACCCATATAAACACCAATACTAATGCACACCAATGTACACCAATACCAACGCTTACCAACACCAACACACACTAACACCAACACACACCAACACCAACACGCACTGACGCACACCAACCCTCACCAACACCAACGTACACCAACACCAACCCACACCAACACCAACACACACCAACCCACACCAACACCAACACACACCAACACACCAATACCAACACACAACAACCCACACCAACACCAACACACACCAACCTACACCAAAACCAACCCACACCAACACCAACACACGAATACCAACACAGAACAACCCACACCAACACCAACCAACACCAACACACACCAACCCACATCAACAACATCGCACACCAACACCAACACACCAACACCCACCAATACCAACGCATACCAACCCACACCAACACCAACGCATACCAACCCACACCAACACCAACGCATACCAACCAACACCAACACCAACACACACCAACCCACACCAACGCCAACGCACACTAACACCAACACCAACACACACCAACCCACACCAACACCAATTCCAACACACAACACACACCAACACCAACCCACACCAACACCAACCCACACCAACACCAACCCATACCAACACCAACCCACACCAACACCAACCCACACTAACACCAACCCACACCAACACCAACCCACACCAGCACCAACCCACACCAACACCAACACGCACCAACCCACACCAACATGCACCAACCCACACCAACACCAACACACGCCAATACCAACCCACACCAACACCAACTCACACCAACCCACGCCAAAACCATCACACCAACACCAACACACACCAACGCATACCAACCCACACCAACACCAATGCATACCAACCCACACCAACACCAACACACACCAACCCACTCCAACACCAACCAATACCAACACCAACGCACACCAACACCAACCAACACCAACACCGATGCATACCAACCCACACCAACACCAACGCACACCAACACTAACCCACACCAACACCAACACACACCAATCCACACCAGAACCAACACACCAACACCAACACACACCAACGCATTCCAACGCACAACAACACCAATGCATACCAAACCACACCAACACCAACACACACCAACCCACTCCAACACCAACCAATACCAACAACCAACGCACACCAACCCACACCAACACCAACCAACACCAACACCAATGCATACCAACCCACACCAACACCAAAACATCAACACCAACACCAACGCATACCAACCAACACCAACACCAACGCACACCAACCCACACCAACACCAACACACACCAACACCTACACACACCAACCCACACCAACACCAATACCAATACACAACAACCCACACCAACACCAACCATCACCAACACACACCAACCCACACCAATGCCAATGCACACTAACACCAACACCAACACACACCAACCCACACCAACACCAATTCCAACACACAACACACACCAACACCAACCCACACCAACACCAACCCACATCAACACCAACCCATACCAACACCAACCCACACCAACACCAACCCACACCAACACCAACACCAACCCACTCCAACACCAACCCACACCAACACCAACACACCAACACCAACACACAACAAACCACACCAACACCAATACCAACACACAACAACCCACACCAACACCAACCAACACCAACACACACCAACGCACACCAACACCACCCCACACCAACACCAACATACCAATACCAGCACACAACAACACACACCAATACCAACACACACCAACCCACACCAACAACAACATACCAACAACAACACCAACCCACACCAACACCAACACATCAATACCAGCACACAACAACCCACACCAACACCAACACACACCAACCCACACCAACACCAACATACCAACAACAACACCAACCCACACCAACACCAACACACCAACACCAACGCACACCAACCTACACCAACATCAACACACACCAAATGACACCAACACACACCAACACCAATGCATACCAATGTACACCAACACACACCAACAACAACACGCACCAATTCATATAAACACCAACACCAACATACACTAACATCAACCCACACCAACACCAACAAACACCAACACACACCTACACACAACAATCCACATTAACACCAACCCACACCAACACCAACACACCAACACCAACACACCAACACCAACACACCAACACCAACACACACCAACACCAACGTACACTAGCACCAACAAACACCAACACCAACCCACACCATCACCAACACACACCAACACCAACGCACACCAACCCACACCAACACTGACCCACACCAACACCAACACCAATGCAAACCAACACCAACACCAACACACAACACCAAGACCAACCCACACCAACACACACCAAACAACACCAGTCCACAACACCAACATACACCAAAACAAACCAATACCAAACGTACACCAACACCAACACACACCAAACGACACCAACACACAGCAATACCAACACATACCAATGTACACCAACACACACCAAAAACAACACTCGCCAACCCATATAAACACCAATACTAATGCACACCAATGTACACCAATACCAACGCTTACCAACACCAACACACACTAACACCAACACACACCAACACCAACACGCACTGAGGCACACCAACCCTCACCAACACCAACGTACACCAACACCAACCCACACCAACACCAACACACACCAACCCACACCAACACCAACACACACCAACACACCAATACCAACACACAACAACCCACACCAACACCAACACACATCAACCTACACCAAAACCAACCCACACCAACACCAACACACGAATACCAACACAGAACAACCCACACCAACACCAACCAACACCAACACACACCAACCCACATCAACAACATCGCACACCAACACCAACACACCAACACCCACCAATACCAACGCATACCAACCCACACCAACACCAACGCATACCAACCCACACCAACACCAACGCATTCCAACCAACACCAACACCAACACACACCAACCCACACCAACGCCAACGCACACTAACACCAACACCAACACACACCAACCCACACCAACACCAATTCCAACACACAACACACACCAACACCAACCCACACCAACACCAACCCACACCAACACCAACCCATACCAACACCAACCCACACCAACACCAACCCACACTAACACCAACCCACACCAACACCAACCCACACCAGCACCAACCCACACCAACACCAACACGCACCAACACCAACACGCACTGAGGCACACCAACCCTCACCAACACCAACGTACACCAACACCAACCCACACCAACACCAACACACACCAACCCACACCAACACCAACACACACCAACACACCAATACCAACACACAACAACCCACACCAACACCAACACACATCAACCTACACCAAAACCAACCCACACCAACACCAACACACGAATACCAACACAGAACAACCCACACCAACACCAACCAACACCAACACACACCAACCCACATCAACAACATCGCACACCAACACCAACACACCAACACCCACCAATACCAACGCATACCAACCCACACCAACACCAACGCATACCAACCCACACCAACACCAACGCATTCCAACCAACACCAACACCAACACACACCAACCCACACCAACGCCAACGCACACTAACACCAACACCAACACACACCAACCCACACCAACACCAATTCCAACACACAACACACACCAACACCAACCCACACCAACACCAACCCACACCAACACCAACCCATACCAACACCAACCCACACCAACACCAACCCACACTAACACCAACCCACACCAACACCAACCCACACCAGCACCAACCCACACCAACACCAACACGCACCAACCCACACCAACACGCACCAACCCACACCAACACCAACACACGCCAATACCAACCCACACCAACGCCAACTCACACCAACCCACGCCAAAACCATCACACCAACACCAACACACACCAACGCATACCAACCCACACCAACACCAATGCATACCAACCCACACCAACACCAACACACACCAACCCACTCCAACACCAACCAATACCAACACCAACGCACACCAACACCAACCAACACCAACACCGATGCATACCAACCCACACCAACACCAACGCACACCAACACTAACCCACACCAACACCAACACACACCAATCCACACCAGAACTAACACACCAACACCAACACACACCAACGCATTCCAACGCACAACAACACCAATGCATACCAAACCACACCAACACCAACACAAACCAACCCACTCTAACACCAACCAATACCAACAACCAACGCACACCAACCCACACCAACACCAACCAACACCAACACCAATGCATACCAACCCACACCAACACCAAAACATCAACACCAACACCAACGCATACCAACCAACACCAACACCAACACCAACGCACACCAACCCACACCAACACCAACACACACCAACACCAACACACACCAACCCACACCAACACCAATACCAATACACAACAACCCACACCAACACCAACCATCACCAACACACACCAACCCACACCAACGCCAATGCACACTAACACCAACACCAACACACACCAACCCACAACAACACCAATTCCAACACACAACACACACCAACACCAACCCACACCAACACCAACCCACATCAACACCAACCCATACCAACACCAACCCACACCAACACCAACCCACACCAACACCAACACATACTAACACCAACCCACACCAACACCAACCCACACCAACACCAACACACACCAACCCACACCAACACGCACCAACACACACCAACACCAACCCACACCAACACCAACCCACACTAACACCAACCCACACCAACACCAACCCACACCAACACCAACCCACACCAACACCAACCCACACCAACACCAACACGCACCAACCCACACCAACATGCACCAACCCACACCAACACCAACGCACGCCAATACCAACCCACACCAACACCAACTCACACCAACCCATGCCAAAACCATCACACCAACACCAACACACACCAACGCATACCAACCCACACCAACACCAATGCATACCAACCCACACCAACACCAACACACACCAACCCACTCCAACACCAACCAATACCAACACCAACGCACACCAACACCAACCAACACCAACACCGATGCATACCAACCCACACCAACACCAACGCACACCAACACTAACCCACACCAACACCAACACTCACCAATCCACACCAGAACCAACACACCAACACCAACACACACCAACGCATTCCAACGCACACCAACACCAATGCATACCAACCCACACCAACACCAACACACACCAACCCACTCCAACACCAACCAATACCAACAACCAACGCACACCAACCCACACCAACACCAACCAACACCAACACCAATGCATACCAACTCACACCAACACAAAAACACCAACACCAACACCAACGCATACCAACCAACACCAACACCAACGCACACCAACCCACACCAACACCAACACACACCAACACCAACACACACCAACCCACAACAACACCAATACCAATACACAACAACCCACACCAACACCAACCATCACCAACACACACCCACCCACACCAACACCAACGCACACCAACACCAACGCACACCAACACCAACGCACACCAACACCAACCCACACCAACACCAACACACCAATACCAACACACAACAAACCACACCAACAACAACAGACACCAATGCATACCAACACCAACACACACCAACCCACACCAACATCAGTACCAACACACAATGACCCACACCAACACCAACCCACACCAACACCAACACACACCAACACACACCAACACCAACACACCTACACCAACACCAACACACACCAACCCATACCAACCCACACCAACACCAATGCATACCAACCCACAGCAACACCGACGCACACCAACCCACACCAACACCAACCAACACCAACACACACCAACCCACACCAACACCAACCCACACCAACACCAACCCACACCAATACCAACACACAACAATCCACACCAACACCAACACACACCAACCCACACCAACACCAACACACCAACACCAACACCAACACACATCAACCCATACCAAATCACACCAACACCAATGCATACCAACCCACACCAACACCAACGCACACCAACCCACACCAACACCAACGCACACCAAAATCAACACACCAACAACAACCAACACCAATGCACACCAACACCAATGCATACCAACCCACACCAACACCGACACACACCAACCCACTCCAACACCAACCAATACGAACACCAACGCACACCAACACCAACCAACATCAACACCAATGCATACCAACCCACACCAACAAATATCAACACCAACATGCACCAACCCACACCAACACCAACACACCAACCAATTCCAACACCAACGCATACCAACACACACCAACACCAATGCATACCAACACACACCAACACCAACACATACCAACCAACACCAACACCAACGCACACCAACCCACACCAACACCAACACACACCAACCCACACCAACACCAACACACCAACACCAACACCAACCCACACCAACACCAGTACTAACACACAACAACCCACACCAACACCAACACACACCAACCCACACCAACACCAACGCACACCAACACCAGCACCAACACACACCAACCCATATAATCACCAACACCAACACGCATCAACCCACACCAACATACACCAATGCCAACCCACACCAACACCAACGTACACCACCACCAACCCACTCCAACAGCAACATACACCAACACCAACCCACACCAACACCAACACACACCAACACACAACAACCCACATTAACACCAACCCATACCAACACCAACACACACCAACCCACACCAACACCAACGCACACCAACCTACACCAACACCAACAAACACCAACACAAACACACACCAACCCACCCTAACATCAACACACACCAACCCACACCAACATCAATGCACACCAACCCAGACCAACACCAACCCACACCAACGCCAACACACATCAGCACCAATGCACACCAACCCACATCAACACTGACCCACGCCAACACCAACACCAAAGCAAACCAACACCAACACCAACACACAACACCAACACTAAACCACACCAACACACCAAACAACACCAACCCACACCAACACCAACATAACCCAACACACACCAAACAACACCAACCCACAGCAACACCAACACACACCAACACCAAATGTACACCAACACCAATGCACACCAACCTACACCAACATCAACACACACCAAATGATACCAACACACATCAACAACGCACACCAACAACAACACGCACCAATCCATATAAACACCAACACTAACATGCATCAACCCACACCAACACCACCATACACCAACATCAACCCACACCAACACCAACACACACCAACACACAACAATCTACATTAACACCAACCCACACCAACACCAACACACCAACACCAACACACCAACACCAACACACACCAACCCACACCAACACCAACAAACACCAACACCAACATGCACCAACCCACACTAACATCAACACACATCAACCCACACCAACATCAACACACACCAACACACACCAACACCAACGCATACCAACCTACACCAACACACACCAACCCACACCAACACCAACGCACACCAAACCACACCAACATCAACACACCAACAACAACCAACACCAATGCACACCAACACCAATGCATACCAACCCACACCAACACCGACACACACCAACCCACTCCAACACCAACCAATACGAACACCAACGCACACCAACACCAACCAACATCAACACCAATGCATACCAACCCACACAAACACCAACAAATATCAACACCAACATGCACCAACCCATACCAACACCAACACACCAACCAATTCCAACACCAACGCATACCAACACACACCAACACCAATGCATACCAACACACACCAACACCAACACATACCAACCAACACCAACACCGACGCACACCAACCCACACCAACACCAACACACACCAACCCACACCAACACCAACACACCAACACCAACACCAACCCACACCAACACCAGTACCAACACACAACAACCCACACCAACACCAACACACACCAACCCACACCAACACCAACGCACACCAACACCAGCACCAACACACACCAACCCATATAATCACCAACACCAACACGCACCAACCCACACCAACATACACCAACGCCAACCCACACCAACACCAACGTACACCACCACCAACCCACTCCAACAGCAACATACACCAACACCAACCCACACCAACACCAACACACACCAACACACAACAACCCACATTAACACCAACCCATACCAACACCAACACACACCAACCCACACCAACACCAACGCACACCAACCTACACCAACACCAACAAACACCAACATAAACACACACCAACCCACCCTAACATCAACACACACCAACCCACACCAACATCAATGCACACCAACCCACACCAACACCAACCCACACCAACGCCAACACACATCAGCACCAATGCACACCAACCCACATCAACACTGACCCACGCCAACACCAACACCAATGCAAACCAACACCAACACCAACACACAACACCAACACTAAACCACACCAACACACACCAAACAACACCAACCCACACCAACACCAACACACACCAACACCAATGCACACCAACCTACACCAACATCAACACACACCAAATGATACCAACACACACCAACACCAACGCACACCAACAACAACACGCACCAATCCATATAAACACCAACACTAACATGCATCAACCCACACCAACATACACCAACATCAACCCACACCAACACCAACACACAACAATCTACATTAACACCAACCCACACCAACACCAACACACCAACACCAACACACCAACACCAACGCACACCAACCCACACCAACACCAACAAACACCAACACCAACACACACCAACCCACACTAACATCAACACACATCAACCCACACCAACATCAACACACACCAACACACACCAACACCAACGCATACCAACCTACACCAACACCAACACACACCAACCCACACCAACACCAACGCACACCAAACCACACCAACATCAACAAACCAACAACAACCAACACCAATGCACACCAACACCAATGCATACCAACCCACACCAACACCAACGCACACCAACACCAACCCACACCAACACCAACACCAACACACACCAACCCATACCAACCCACACCAACACCAATGCATACCAACCCACACCAACACCAACGGACACCAACCCACACCAACACCAACCAACACCAACACACACCAGCCCACACCAACACCAACCCACACCAACACCAACCCACACCAATACCAACACACAACAACCCACACCAACACCAACACACACCAACCAACACCAACACAAACACACCAACACCAACACCAACACACATCAACCCATACCAAACCACACCAACACCAATGCATACCAACCCACACCAACACCAACGCACACCAACCCACACCAACAGCAACGCACACCAACACACACCAACGCACTCCAACATCAACCAACACCAACGCACACCAAACCACACCAACATCAATGCAACAACACCAACCAACACCAATGCACACCAACACCAAGGCATACCAACCCACACCAACACCGACACACACCAACCCACTCCAACACCAACCAATACGAACACCAACGCACACCAACACCAACCAACATCAACACCAATGCATACCAACCCACACCAACACCAACAAATATCAACACCAACACGCACCAACCCACACCAACACCAACACACCAACCAATTCCAACACCAACGCATACCAACACACACCAACACCAATGCATACCAACCCACACCAACACCAATGCATACCAACACACACCAACACCAACACATACCAACCAACACCAACACCAACGCACACCAACCCACACCAACACCAACGCACACCAACACCAACCCACACCAGCACCAATACCAACACACAACAACCCACACCAACACCAACATACACCAACCCATCTAATCACCAACACCAACTCGCATCAACCCACACCAACATACACCAATGCCAACCCACACCAACACCAACGTACACCACCACCAACCCACTCCAACAGCAACATACACCAACACCAACCCCCACCAACACCAACACAAGCCAACACACAACAACCCACATTAACACCAACCCATACCAACACCAACACACACCAACCCACACCAACACCAACGCACACCAACCTACACCAACACCAACAAACACCAACACAAACACACACCAACCCACCCTAACATCAACACACACCAACCCACACCAACATCAATGCACACCAACCCACACCAACACCAACCCACACCGACGCCAACACACATTAGCACCAATGCACACCAACCCACATCAACACTGACCCACGCCAACACCAACACCAATGCAAACCAACACCAACACCAACACACAACACCAACACTAAACCACACCAACACACACCAAACAACACCAACCCACACCAACACCAACACACACCAACACCAAACGTACACCAACACCAATGCACACCAACCCACACCAACACCAACCCACACCAACACCAACACGCACCAACCCACACCAACACGCACCAACCCACACCAACACCACCACACGCCAATACCAACCCACACCAACACCAACTCACACCAACCCACGCCAAAACCATCACACCAACACCAACACACACCAACGCATACCAACCCACACCAACACCAATGCATACCAACCCACACCAACACCAACACACACCAACCGAATCCAACACCAACCAATACCAACACCAACGCACACCAACACCAACCAACACCAACACCGATGCATACCAACCCACACCAACACCAACGCACACCAACACTAACCCACACCAACACCAACACACACCAACGCATTCCAACGCACAACAACACCAATGCATACCAACCCACACCAACACCAACACACACCAACCGACTCCAACACCAACCAATACCAACAACCAACGCACACCAACCCACACCAACACCAACCAACACCAACACCAATGCATACCAACCCACACCAACACCAAAACACCAACACCAACGCATACCAACCAACACCAACACCAACACACACCAACCCACACCAACACCAACACACACCAACACCAACACACACCAACCCACACCAACACCAATACCAATACACAACAACCCACACCAACACCAATCATCACCAACACACACCAACCCACACCAACGCCAATGCACACTAACACCAACACCAACACACACCAACCCACACCAACACCAATTCCAACACACAACACACACCAACACCAACCCACACCAACACCAACCCACATCAACACCAACCCATACCAACACCAACCCACACCAACACCAACCCACACCAACACCAACACATACTAACACCAACCCACACCAACACCAACCCACACCAACACCAACACACACCAACCCACACCAACACGCACCAACACACACCAACACCAACCCACACCAACACCAACCCACACTAACACCAACCCACACCAACACCAACCCACACCAACACCAACCCACACCAACACCAACCCACACCAACACCAACACGCACCAACCCACACCAACATGCACCAACCCACACCAACACCAACGCACGCCAAGACCAACCCACACCAACACCAACTCACACCAACCCATGCCAAAACCATCACACCAACACCAACACACACCAACGCATACCAACCCACACCAACACCAATGCATACCAACCCACACCAACACCAACACACACCAACCCACTCCAACACCAACCAATACCAACACCAACGCACACCAACACCAACCAACACCAACACCGATGCATACCAACCTACAGCAACACACCAACACCAACACCAACACGCATCAACCCATACCAAACCACACCAACATCAATGCATACCAACCCACACCAACACCAATGCACACCAACCCACACCAACACCAACGCACACCAAACCACACCAACATCAACACACCAACAACAACCAACACCAATGCACACCAACACCAATGCATACCAACCCACACCAACACCGACACACACCAACCCACTCCAACACCAACCAATACGAACACCAACGCACACCAACACCAACCAACATCAACACCAATGCATACCAACCCACACCAACACCAACAAATATCAACACCAACATGCACCAACCCACACCAACACCAACACACCAACCAATTCCAACACCAACGCATACCAACACACACCAACACCAATGCATACCAACACACACCAACACCAACACATACCAACCAACACCAACACCAACGCACACCAACCCACACCAACACCAACACACACCAACCCACACCAACACCAACACACCAACACCAACACCAACCCACACCAACACCAGTACCAACACACAACAACCCACACCAACACCAACACACACCAACCCACACCAACACCAACGCACACCAACACCAGCACCAACACACACCAACCCATATAATCACCAACACCAACACGCATCAACCCACACCAACATACACCAATGCCAACCCACACCAACACCAACGTACACCACCACCAACCCACTCCAACAGCAACATACACCAACACCAACCCACACCAACACCAACACACACCAACAAACAACAACCCACATTAACACCAACCCATACCAACACCAACACACACCAAACCACACCAACACCAACGCACACCAACCTACACCAACACCAACAAACACCAACACAAACACACACCAACCCACCCTAACATCAACACACACCAACCCACACCAACATCAATGCACACCAACCCAGACCAACACCAACCCACACCAACGCCAACACACATCAGCACCAATGCACACCAACCCACATCAACACTGACCCACGCCAACACCAACACCAATGCAAACCAACACCAACACCAACACACAACACCAACACTAAACCACACCAACACACCAAACAACACCAACCCACACCAACACCAACACAACCCAACACACACCAAACAACACCAACCCACACCAACACCAACACACACCAACACCAAACGTACACCAACACCAATGCACACCAACCTACACCAACATCAACACACACCAAATGATACCAACACACACCAACACCAACGCACACCAACAACACGCACCAATCCATATAAACACCAACACTAACATGCATCAACCCACACCAACACCAACATACACCAACATCAACCCACACCAACACCAACACACAACAATCTACATTAACACCAACCCACACCAACACCAACACACCAACACCAACACACCAACACCAACGCACACCAACCCACACCAACACCAACAAACACCAACACCAACACACACCAACCCACACTAACATCAACACACATCAACCCACACCAACATCAACACACACCAACACACACCAACACCAACGCATACCAACCTACACCAACACCAACACACACC